>NC_056751.1:773562210-773749710 GCF_019279795.1 Protopterus annectens
ACCAGGGGTCCAAGGATTCCTTCTCTGGACAGCCCTACCAGCGCTCCTGTAAGGAGGCCCAATTGCTTACCTATGGAAGCAGTCAGGGGAAGACTTTTTCTGCACTTGTCAGCCTGGCGACAAATAACATCCAATTCTTGGGTGCAGAAAATCATTGCCAGAGGCTACAGTATCCCCTTCAATAAAATTCCACATTCTCAGAGAAAAATCCCTTATGTTCCACCCCATCAGAGGGATCAAGCTGCCAAACAAATACAAAGGCTGCTGCAAAAGAATCATCCAAGAAGGTCCCACCATACCAGTTAGAATCTGGGTTTTACTCGAGATTTTTTTTTAGTGCCAAAAAAGACAGGAGACTGGAGGCCAATACTAGACCTCAGACTTCTAAACAAGTTTGTCCAGCAGACAAAATTCTGGATGGTCCCGGTTCATTCTGTTCTCCACTTCCTGTAGAAAGATGATTGGATGTGCTCTATAGACCTTCAGTATGAGTATTATCACATAAATAGACAAGCACTCAAGACGTTGTTCCTCCGCTTTATGCTAGGAGCCAGTCTTCATCAGGTGAGAGTGCTGCCATTTGGTTTCACCATGGCCCCAGGGTGTTCACCAAATGTATGGCAGCCTTCACGGCCCACATCAGATTAAATGGATTCTGGGTGTTTCTTTATCTAGACGACTGGCTCCTCACCATCCCCACCAGGCATTTACTGACACATTTCGAGTTCATCATACATCTCTTCAAGTCCCTAGGCATCACAGTGAACTATGCGAAGTCTCAGCTGTCCCCCCTCAAGGCATGGAGTACATCAGGGCATGACTCCATGCAGCCTCCTGCATAGCCTTTCAACCCCTTCACAGACTACAAAAGATAAGATGCCAAGTCCAAATCATTTTACTGAAATGAACAGTGCCTGCTCTTCTTGTTCTGCAAACCCTGTGTTCCATGGCACAGTTTCACATGACAAGAGTTCAGTGGCCCTTCTAGCCTCACAATGGTCCATCCTTATTCATTCATTAAGTCATCTGATCTTGATAACAGAAACTTGCAAGAAAGTTCTGTCTCGGTGAGTTCTGTCTCGGTGGATGGAATCAGAAGAGATCTTTATGGGACGGCCTTTTGTTACCCCTCGGCCCAAGGCCATAGCAACCAGGGATGCCTCCCAGATGTGGTGGGGGGGCATTATCTGGGAAAGACAGTCCAAGGCACTTGGTCTCCTCAAGAGGCCAACTTGCACATCAATGTGGTGGAGATGAGAGCAGTGCATCTAGCATTTCAAGCCTTTCAAAATGCTCTTCCTCCGGGAATAGTTGCAATCCAGTCAGACAACTTGTTTGTAGTCTGGTACATCAACAAACAATCGGGAGCTGAGTCCTACCCCCTCTGCCAGGAAGCTCAAAGAGTTTGGCAATGGGAGATATCTTCCAACCACTTTCTTGTGGCAATGTACATCCTGGGGAGTTCCAACCTGATACTGGACAAGTTGAGCAGACATGTCCTACTGCTGCACGAGTGGTCTCTAAACCTCAAAGTGGCAAAACACATATTTCGCCGATGAGGTGAGCCTTGCTGCGACCCATTTGCCTCCTTGGTAAACAGCAAGTTCAGTGCATACTTTGCCCTACTCCCTCCACAGGGGAAGTCACCGAGAGACACTGTCCTCCCAGATTGGCCCCGGGTCTCCTTTATGCATTTCCCCATGTTCTCCCTGTCCTCCTAGATTGGCCCCGGGTCTCCTTTATGCATTTCCCCATGTTCTCCCTGTCCGCCTAGATTGGCCCCGGGTCTCCTTTATGCATTTCCCCATGTTCTCCCTGTCCGCCTAGATTGGCCCCGGGTCTCCTTTATGCATTTCCCCATGTTCTCCCTGTCCTCCTAGATTGGCCCCTGGTCTTCTTTATGCATTTCCCCATGTTCTCCCTGTCCGCCTAGATTGGCCCCGGGTTTCCTTTATGCATTTCCCCATGTTCTCCCTTTCCTCCTAGATTGGCCCCGGGTCTCCTTTGTGCATTTCCCCATGTTCTCCCTGTCCGCCTAGATTGGCCCCGGGTCTCCTTTATGCATTTCCCCATGTTCTCCCTGTCCTCCTAGAGTGGCCCCGGGTCTCCTTTATGCATTTCCCCATGTTCTCCTCCTTCCCCTTTTCTGAAGAAAGCTCGGAGGTTGTGATGCAAAATAATCCTCATTGCCCTGTTCTGGCCCATACAAGTTTGGCTTCTCTTCCTCTGGCCTCACTTGGTTCATCGTCGTTGGATTGTAGACCCAGTTACGGATCTTCTGTCACACCCCCAGGGGTTGTCACACCTGGACCTTCACTCCCTCAAGCTCACAGCTTAGTTCCTCCAATTTCATTAATTGCCAGGCAGTCTAATATTACTTTCCCTGTCCAGGAAGTTCTTCTGGCTTTTCACAGACCATCCACTAGGAAATTGTATTCCAGTGAATGGAAAATATTTTCTCTTTGGGCTTCCAAGAATAATTTGGATCCTTTTTCAGCCCCAGTTGAAAAAAAAATTAGATTTTCTAGTGAACCTCTTCAACTAATAAGCGGCTGCTTTAATCATTAGAGTTATTTTTGCAGCCATCTCTAATTTTCACAATGGCTGCAATGACAAATCCTTAATTTCCCATAGCTTATGCAAAGTGTTTTTTATGGGAATCCTACGTATCAAACCTCCATTTAAGGATCTGTTACCACCATGGGATCTTACATTCACTTTTGCAGTATTTATTGTTACCTCCCTTTGAGCCAGTTGCTACTTGTCATCTCAAGTTTCTTTCCTGGAAAACTCTTTCTTTAGTTGCCATTATGTCTGCTAGAAGGGTTTCAGAAATACAGGCACTTGGTGTGAAACCTCCATACATAATCTTCCATAAAGACAGAGCTTCCTTGAGGACTAACCCTTCATTCCTGCCTAAGGTGGTCTCTGAGTCAAACATCAATCCATCCATTCATTTACCAGTTTTCTTTCCAAATTTCTCTTACAAAGGCGAATACTGTCTGCATCTGGTAGACATCCACAAACAGCTGAGATGTTATTTGACAGGGCTAAGGATTGTAGAACTTCAGACCAACTGTTTGTCTCCCTTTCAGGATCAAGGATAGGTAAACCTGTTTCTAAGGTGACCCTATCTAAATGGTTAAGAGATTGCTTTACCTTTATTTATGAACAAAACAATTGCAAAATACCTGTGCCTGTAAGGGCTCACTCAACCAAATGTATTACTACTGCAGCTGTTTTTCATTCCAAGGCTTCTCTGGATGAAATATGTGTGGCCGCAACTTGGGCAAGCCCTCATACCTTTATCACTCATTACAAATTGGATATGGTCTCCAGGGAAAGAGCATCCTTTTGCTCTTTGGTTCTCGGGAATATCCTTCCATAAGGCCACCTTATAGGGTATAAGCAGCTGTGCACTCTGTCCCAACTGTCAATAAATGAAGACTGACAACATCAGATAAAGAAGTTATGTACTCATCATAACTTTCCATCTGTGTTGTCAATCTTTGTTCATTCTTGACATCCCACCTCCTTCCCCCTCCTTTGAGATTTCTTGGAGGTTCGTACCCTTATCCTGGGCTGGCATTAGGGTATCCACCTTGGATATGGCTTCCTCTCATATATTATATATATATACTTCATCTTGCTGTATTTTGCAAACTCGATCTGAGGTAGCATACACAGGGGAATTGTGGGTAGAGACTTGGCTCAAAAGGTTTTGGCTGGCACAAGCTGTATAATGGCCAAGCTGGTTCCAAGGATTGGAACCAAATATCACTTGTCAAGAATGAACGAAGATCGACAACGCAGATGGAACGATATGGTGAGTACATAACTTCTTTTTAATTCTTCATTCCTGCCTGAGAGAACCCAACTGTAGGCCTGACTTCCATAGTTTTGCCGTCTCCTTATTTTAAGCCTACTCCGTCCAATTCAGACATCGGAGCTATCGGAGCTTTCTTGTCATGGTTGGACAACAAATTTCACTTCTGCTGAGAACTACACAAAAACTGTTGAAAAATTCCACAAACGAGCAATACTGAAGGAGAGAATCCAAGGCCACTGAATATTCCACAAAGAAGTATTTATTAAGCACTTTTCGTTTTGCCAAATAACAAAACTTATTCGATCTGAAGAAGTTTTGTTATTTGGTAAAATGAAACGCACTTAATACTTCTTTGTGGAATATTCATTGGCCTTGGACATTCTCCTTCTGTATTGCTCATTTGTGGAATTTTTCAAAAATTTGACTTCTGCCCCAGAGCACAAGTGTAACTAAGGGTATTTTCCTCGGGGATGAGCATTCACCCATGATGCCCTAGTCTGCCTCTCTGTGTTCTAGTTGGGTCACAGGAAGGAGGGAGACTGGCAGGGAAATGAGAAGACCAGTGTGGAAAAATAAGATGAAGGGGATACACACCTTTCCCCCAGTATGCCTTAGCAGGTTAACATAGGGATGATGGGGTGGGAAGAAGGGCTATGACAGTGAGTGTACCCATATGTAAACAAATGTCAAATAAAATGATAAAATAAATATCTGCATTTATAGGATGCTCATAACACAACCATTCGATATTCCTCATAATATTTACCATTGCAGACATAACTTCTGGGAAGACTACCAGCACGTAATGATCAGTGGGTGGCTGGCCATGATTTGGCTATCAAGAAAGCAGACCTTGGAGAATGTCCTTGGCAAAACCTACTCTTGTTCGAAATGCAGTACACAAACTGGCATGCTTAGACAAAGTTTGGACATAAGACCTGGTAGCCACTTCAAAACTGACTAAATACCAAATCCTGTGAGGAATGTTTTGGTGGTGGTAGTGGCTGCAGTGGAATGTCCTTTTATAAAGCAAAGCACTAGTTCTCCATGAAAAGAGTAACAAACCCCAGCAGAGCAGACAAGCTATTTTAATAGACTTTGCATATTGGTGAGTTTCTTTTCCGTGCATTTTGCAAATGTTTTTGATTCCCTTATTTCCAACTAGATAAAATCTCAGATGTTTATAATCATCCAAGACATGCAAAGTGCCTTCTCCTTGTTCTGTGGGTTTCATCGTGAATAGCCTGATTCAGGGAAGGTTCTGTCACCAGTCTGGACAAAAAAGTTGGGTTGGTACACAGACACATTAAAGCTTACAGCTCAAGAATTCTTGCAACGTATGTCACAGCCATCAAATGTCTCAACCACCAAAACAACATTTTCTATTAGAGGTACTTTAGGGGAGTTGAAGCAGCAGGTTCAGATAAGGTCAGAGTTAGTTTTGTGTTACATTGTTGAAGTCCCAAGAAGGAGCAGTTTCTTTTCTGGGTGGTCTGAGGTACAGTACTCCCTTTAGGAACTGCTTGACTGGCAGTGGTGTGTGTAAGGGATAGTGTGAAGGCAGGCAAGCTGACACAGCTGAAACATGTACCTTCAAAGGAGACGCAAGATAGTCCTGTTTGACAGGTGGCTGTGAATCACAGGTGCTGCATCTGAATTATCATCCTAAATCTCTAGCATAGTATCAGAGGGAGGGGTCTTCCTAAGTACAATGTCCTTGTATGTGGGGTCGTCCCCTTTACTAAGTATGATGTCCTTGTATGTGGGGTCTTCCACTTTACTAACTATGATGTCCTTGTATGTGGGGTCTTCCACTTTACTAAGTATGATGCCCTTGTATGTGGGGTCTTCCACTTTACTAAGTATGATGTCCTTGTATGTGGGGTCTTCCACTTTACTAAGTATGATTTCCTTGTATGTGGGGTCTTCCACTTTACTAAGTATGATGTCCTTGTATGTGAGGTCTTCCACTTTACTAAGTATGATGTCCTTGTATATGGGGTCTTCCACTTTACTAAGTATGATGTCCTTGTATGTGAGGTCTTCCACTTTACTAAGTATGATGTCCTTGTATGTGGGGTCTTCCACTTTACTAAGTATGATGTCCTTGTATGTGGGGTCTTCCACTTTACTAAGTATGATGTCCTTGTATGTGGGGTCTTCCTAAGTACGATGTCCTTGTATGTGGGGTCTTCCACTTTACTAAGTATGATGTCCTTGTATGTGGGGTCTTCCACTTTACTAAGTATGATGTCCTTGTATGTGGGGTCTTCCACTTTACTAAGTATGATGTCCTTGTATGTGGGGTCTTCCTAAGTATGATGTCCTTGTATGTGGGGTCTTCCACTTTACTAAGTATGATGCCCTTGTATGTGGGGTCTTCCACTTTACTAAGTATGATGTCCTTGTATGTGGGATCTTCCACTTTACTAAGTATGATTTCCTTGTATGTGGGGTCTTCCACTTTACTAAGTATGATTTCCTTGTATGTGGGGTCTTCCACTTTACTAAGTATGATGTCCTTGTATGTGAGGTCTTCCACTTTACTAAGTATGATGTCCTTGTATATGGGGTCTTCCACTTTACTAAGTATGATGTCCTTGTATGTGAGGTCTTCCACTTTACTAAGTATGATGTCCTTGTATGTGGGGTCTTCCACTTTACTAAGTATGATGTCCTTGTATGTGGGGTCTTCCACTTTACTAAGTATGATGTCCTTGTATGTGGGGTCTTCCTAAGTACGATGTCCTTGTATGTGGGGTCTTCCACTTTACTAAGTATGATGTCCTTGTATGTGGGGTCTTCCACTTTACTAAGTATGATGTCCTTGTATGTGGGGTCTTCCACTTTACTAAGTATGATGTCCTTGTATGTGGGGTCTTCCTAAGTATGATGTCCTTGTATGTGGGGTCTTCCACTTTACTAAGTATGATGTCCTTGTATGTGGGGTCTTCCACTTTACTAAGTATGATGTCCTTGTATGTGGGGTCTTCCACTTTACTAAGTATGATGTCCTTGTATGTGGGGTCTTCCACTTTACTAAGTATGATGTCTTGTATGTGGGGTCTTCCACTTTACTAAGTATGATGTCCTTGTATGTGGGGTCTTCCACTTTACTAAGTATGATGTCCTTGTATGTGGGGTCTTCCACTTTACTAAGTATGATGTCCTTGTATGTGGGGTCTTCCACTTTACTAAGTATGATGTCCTTGTATGTGGGGGTCTTCCACTTTACTAAGTATGATGTCCTTGTATGTGGGGTCTTCCTAAGTATGATGTCCTTGTATGTGGGGTCTTCCACTTTACTAAGTATGATGTCCTTGTATGTGGGGTCTTCCACTTTACTAAGTATGATGTCCTTGTATGTGGGGTCTTCCACTTTACTAAGTATGATGTGCTTGTATGTGGGGTCTTCCTAAGTACGATGTCCTTGTATGTGGGGTCTTCCACTTTACTAAGTATGATGTCCTTGTATGTGGGGTCTTCCACTTTACTAAGTATGATGTCCTTGTATGTGGGGTCTTCCACTTTACTAAGTATGATGTCCTTGTATGTGGGGTCTTCCACTTTACTAAGTATGATGTCCTTATATATGGGGTCTTCCACTTTACTAAGTATGATGTCCTTGTATGTGGGGGTCTTCCACTTTACTAAGTATGATGTCCTTGTATGTGGGTTCTTCCACTTTACTAAGTATGATGTCCTTGTATGTGGGGTCTTCCACTTTACTAAGTATGATTTTCTTGTATGTGGTTTGCCAACCTTCCTCATTTTCTGCAGCACATCCTGAAAGCATCAGCCAAGATGGGATAAATGCTAAATCATCCATGCTGTCAACATTGGACTTTTGAGGTTTGGCTGCCATAGGGACTCTTTCTTTTGTAGGGACTAGGATACAGTAAGAACCCTTTAAACAGGTCCATTCACTGAGGTAACAATGTTGGCTCTACACTTGTTGCATCTAGCAGGAGGAAGAAAAAGTGGCTATTAAAAGTCTTTGGTCTAGTTTCCTTTATCTCCAGTCATACCATATGGATCCGGAGCATACCTCTCAACCTCGTAGCTAAATACATTTGGATAAAGCATAAAATTATGGGGGGACAAAGGTCCTGTGATTGAATGTAAAAGAGCTTAGAGTAAGCACAGACTCAAAGGTTACTTCCCAAGCTTGCATTGTTAGTCTACAAAATACATAAGAGTTAGGACCATCTGTTTGTTGATGTACATCATCACTGATGTGGATTTGTCTGTGAGTACATTGTGCCATATACCGCGATATAATCAAGTGCTTATAGCGCTAACACTGCAGCAGCTCCCCATGCTGTCAGTACATACCTTGTGCCATATACCACGATGTGTTCAAGTGTTTATAGCGCTAACACTGCAGCAGCTCCCCATGCTGCCATTATATACCTTGTACCATATACCGCGATGTGTTCAAGTGCTTATAGCGCTAACACTGCAGCAGCTCCCCATGCTGTCAGTACATACCTTGTGCCATATACCCTGATGTGTTCAAGTGCTTATAGCGCTAACACTGCAGCAGCTCCCCATGCTGTCAGTACATACCTTGTGCCATGTACCCCGATATGTTCAAGTGCTTATAGCGCTAACACTGCAGCAGCTCCCCATGCTGTCAGTACATACCTTGTGCCATATACCGTGATGTGTTCAAGTGCTTATAGCGCTAACATTGCAGCAGCTCCCCATGCTGTCAGTACATACCTTGTGCCATTTACCCTGATATGTTCAAGTGCTTATAGCGCTAACACTGCAGCAGCTCCCCATGCTGTCAGTACATACCTTGTGCCATTTACCCTGATATGTTCAAGTGCTTATAGCGCTAACACTGCAGCAGCTCCCCATGCTGTCAGTACATACCTTGTGCCATTTACCCCGATATGTTCAAGTGCTTATAGCGCTAACACTGCAGCAGCTCCCCATGCTGTCAGTACATACCTTGTGCCATTTACCCCGATATGTTCAAGTGCTTATAGCGCTAACACTGCAGCAGCTGCCCATGCTGTCAGTACATACCTTGTGCCATATACCCCGATATGTTCAAGTGCTTATAGCGCTAACACTGCAGCAGCTCCCCATGCTGTTAATGCATACATTGTGTCATTTACCCTGATGTGTTTGAGTGCTTATAGCGCCAGCACTGCAGCAGCTTCCATTGCTGTGCATACATACATTGTGCCATTTACCCCAATATTTTCGAGTGCTTATGGCACCAGCTTCTCATGCTTTGTGTACATATCTTGTGCCATTTAATCCAATGTTTTTGAGTGCTTGTAGCCCCAGCACTGCAGCAGCTTCCAATGCTGTGCGTACATATCTTCTGGCATTTAACTCGATGTCTTTGAGTACCTATAACGCTAACACTACAGCAGCTTCTCATGCTGTGAGTACATACCTTGTGCCATTTACCCTGATATGTTCACGTGCTTATAGTGTTAACACTGCAGCAGCTTCCCTTGCCCTGAGTACATACGCTGTGCCATTTACCGCAATGTGTTCGAGTGCTTATAGTGCCAGCACTACAGCAGCTTCCTGTGCTGTGAGTACATACCTTGTGCCATTTATCCCAATGTGTTCGAGTGCTTATACCGCTAACACTGCAGCAGCTTCTCATGCTGTGAGTACATACTTTGTGACATTTACCCCGATGTGTTTGAGTGCATATAGCTCCAGCACTGCAGCAGCTACCTTGCTTTGAGTACATACCTTGTGCCACTTATTCTGATTATGTTCGAGTGCTTTTAGCGCTAACACTGCAGCAGCTTTCCATGCTGAGTGTACATACCTTGTGCCATTTGCCACAATATGTTCAAGTGCATATAGCACTAACACTGCACCAGCTTTACATGCTGTGAGTACATACCTTGTGCCATTTACCCCGATGTTTTCAAGTGCTGAGAACACTAATACTGCAGCAGCTTCCCATGCTGTGTGTACATACATTGTGCCATTTACCCTGATGTGTTCGAGTGCTTATGGCGCTAACACTGCAGCAGCTTCCCATGCTGTGAGTACATACCTTGTGCCATTTATCGCGATGTGTTCAAGTTGTTATAGTGATAACACTATAGCAGCTTCCCATGCTGTGAGTACATACCTTGTGCTATTTACCCTGATGTGTTCAAGTGCTTATAGCAGCTTCCCATGCTGTGAAGTACATACGTTGTACCATTTACCCCAATGTGTTTGAGTGCTTATAACGCTAACATTGCAACAGCTTCCCATGCTGTGAGTATATACGTTGCTCCATTTTACCCCATTGTGTTCGAGTGCTTAATAGTGCCAGCACTACAGCAGCTTCCCATGCTGTGAGTACATACCTTGTGCCATTTACCCCAATGTGTTTGAGTACCTATAACGCTAACACTACAGCAGCTTCTCATGCTGTGAGTACATACCTTGTGCCATTTACCCCAATGTGTTTGAGTACCTATAATGCTAACACTACAGCAGCTTCATATGCTGTGAGTACATACCTTGTGCCATTTACCCCAATGTGTTTGAGTACCTATAACGCTAACACTACAGCAGCTTCTCATGCTGTGAGTACATACTTTGTGCCAGTTACCCCGATGTGTTTGAGTACCTATAACGCTAACACTACAGCAGCTTCTCATGCTGTGAGTACATACCTTGTGCCATTTACCCCAATGTGTTTGAGTACCTATAACACTAACACTACAGCAGCTTCTCATGCTGTGAGTACATACCTTGTGCCATTTACCCCAATGTGTTTGAGTACCTATAACGCTAACACTACAGCAGCTTCTCATGCTCTGAGTACATATGCTGTGCCATTTACCGCGATGTGTTAGAGTGCTCATAGCACCAGCACTGCAGCAGCTACCTTGCTGTGAGTACATACCTTGTGCCACTTACCGATTATGTTCGAGTGCTTTTAGCGCTAACACTGCAGCAGCTTTCCATGCTGTGTGTGCATACCTTGTGCCATTTGCCACAATATGTTTGAGTGCATATAGCACTAACACTGCAACAGCTTCACAAGTTGTGAGTACATACCCTGTGCCATTTACCCCGATGTGTTCAAGTGCTGAGAGCACTAATGCTGCAGCAGCATCCCATGCTGTGTGTACATACATTGTGCCATTTACCCTGATGTGTTTGAGTGCTTATGGCGCTAACACTTCAGCAGCTTCCCATGCTGTGAGTACATACCTTGTGCCATTTATCGCGATGTGTTCGAGTTGTTATAGCGATTACACTACAGCAGCGTCCCATGCTGTGAGTACATACCTTGTGCCATTTACCCTGATGTGTTCAAGTGCTTATAGCGCCAGCACTACAGCAGCTTCCCATGCTGTGAAGTACATACGTTGTACCATTTACCCCAATGTGTTTGAGTGCTTATAACGCTGACACTGCAGCAGCTTCCCATGCTGTGAGTATATACGTTGCTCCATTTTACCCCATTGTGTTCGAGTGCTTAATAGTGCCAGCACTAAATCAGCTTCCCATGCTGTGAGTACATACCTTGTGCCATTTACCCAAATGTGTTTGAGTGCTTATAGTGCTAACACTGCAGCAGCTTCTCATGTTGAGTGCATACCTTGTGCCATTTACCCCGATGTGTTCGAGTGCTTATAGTGTTAACACTGCAGCAGCTTCCCTTGCTCTGAATACATGCGTTGTGCCATTTGCCCCGATGTGTTCGAATGCTTATAGTTCCAGCACTGCAGCAGCTTGCAGTGCTTTGCGTATATAGGTTGTGCCATTTACCCCAATGTGTTAGAGTGCTTGTAGCACTAACACTGCAGCAGCTTCTCATGCTGTGAGTACATACCTTGTGGAATTTACCCTGATGTGTTCAAGTGCTTATAGCACCAGCACTGCAGCAGATACCATGCTGTGAGTACATACCTTATGCCACTTACCCTGATTATGTTCGAGTGCTTTTAGCACTAAAACTGCAGCAGCTTCCCATGCTGTGAGTGCATACGTTGTGCCATTTACCCCGATGTGTTTGATTGCTTATAACACCAGCTTCCCATGCTGTGAGTACATACCTTGTGCCATTTACCCCGATCTGTTCAAGTGCTTATAGCGCTAACTCTGCAGCAGCTTCTCATGCTGTTGTGAGTACATACCTTGTGCCATTTACCCCGATGTGTTCGAGTGCTTATAGCACCAACACTGCAGCAGCTTCTCATGCTGTTGTGAGTAAATACCTTGTGCCATTTACCCTGATGTGTTTGAGTGCTTATAGTGCTAACACTGCAGCAGATTCCCATACTGTGCATACATGCATTGTGCCATTTACCCCGATCTGTTCCGAGTGCTTATAGCACTAACACTGCCGCAGCTTTCCATGTTGTGAGTACATACCTTGTGCCATTTACCCTGGTGTGTTCAAGTGCTTATAGTGTTAACACTGCAGCAGCTTCCCATGCTGTGAGTACATACCTTGTGCCATTTGCCCCGATGTGTTCAAGTGCTTATAACGCTAACATTGCAGCAGCTTCCCATGCTGCATCTGAAGATTCTTCATTGAGAGTCTTTGTCTCCTGTGTCAGCTTAAAAGGTGCCCTTTGATTGAGGTTCACTTGGCTTTTCCAGCATAGATGTCTTTCTGGATACTGGGAAGGATGGGGATTGTGATCTCTCGACTCTTGACTGTGTAGCACCATCCATTTCTGAGGTAGCATTGCAATTTTCTCATATTGAGCTTTGCTAGATGCTCTGTCAGAATGCAGGATGCCTTGTAGCCAAGTTCCTGAGGAATTCCCTTGCAGTAATAGAATTCCTGTCTAATCTTGTATGGAGGACCTGGCATAGAAAAAGACATTACCTTCAGGCAATTTCTGCTGCCCTGTATCAAGCAAACACCCCCCTAAAAACATTGCATTGCTTGCAGGTCTTAGGTGGCAATGTGTCACATTACCAGTTTTCTGCATTACCCTTTGTATTAATTTCTACTCCAAGGGTGTTTACAAGTCACTAGCTCCAGTCATTGCCCCTTGCAGATTGAATGATGCATACTTTTTTTTTTTAGATATTTTATTCATCTTTATAGAGTCTTCTTCCAGATGTTAGGAGTCCTTAACGTGGTTTTCATCTCTGCTGACCAGTCTGATATTCCAGATAAACATTCAGAAATTCTTCTTGACACTTCATACAGAATGGTCTTTCTTGGATGCCTTATGGGCATTGTGTTGCAAAAGGCATTTGTTAAAGCAGGTATAGATGGATTGTTATCTGGGAACCTTCCTGAGCAACTAATCTCTGTCCCAAACTTGAATCAGAGAATCTCTCAGGATACTGGAGTTCGCAGCTTGCATGCCTCCCATTATTCCCCTGAAGGAAGATTCACTGGTGTCTGAAAAATGCATAGATCCAGTGCTTGTATCATAGCTTCATAGATTTATACACAAGGATGATTCACTGGTGTCTGAAAAATGCATAGATCCAGTGCTTGTATCATAGCTTCATAGATTTATACACAAGGAAGATTCACTGGTGTCTGAAAAATGCATAGATCCAGTGCTTGTATCATAGCTTCATAGATTTATACACAAGGATGATTCACTGGTGTCTGAAAAATGCATAGATCCAGTGCTTGTATCATAGCTTCATAGATTTATACACAAGGAAGATTCACTGGTGTCTGAAAAATGCATAGATCCAGTGCTTGTATCATAGCTTCATAGATTCATACACAAGGAAGATTCACTGGTGTCTGAAAAATGCATAGATCCAGTGCTTGTATCATAGCTTCATAGATTTATACACAAGGAAGATTCACTGGTGTCTGCAAAATGGATAGCTCCAGTGCTTGTATCATAGCTCCATAGATTTATAGACAAGGAAGAGTCACTGGTGTCTGAAAATGCATAGATCCAGTGCTTGTATCATAGCTTCATAGATTTATACACAAGGAAGATTCACTGGTGTCTGAAAAATGCATAGATCCAGTGCTTGTATCATAGCTTCATAGATTTATACACAAGGAAGATTCACTGGTATCTGAAAATGCATAGATCCAGTGCTTGTATCATAGCTTCATAGATTTATACACAAGGAAGATTCATTGGTGTCTGAAAATGCATAGATCCAGTGCTTGTATCATAGCTTCATAGATTTATACACAAGGAAGATTCACTGGTGTCTGAAAATGCATAGATCCAGTGCTTGTATCATAGCTTCATAGATTTATACACAAGGAAGATTCACTGGTGTCTGAAAATGCATAGATCCAGTGCTTGTATCATAGCTTCATAGATTTATACACAAGGAAGATTCACTGGTGTCTGAAAAATGCATAGATCCAGTGCTTGTATCATAGCTTCATAGATTTATACACAAGGAAGATTCACTGGTGTCTGAAAAATGCATAGATCCAGTGCTTGTATCATAGCTTCATAGATTTATACACAAGGAAGATTCACTGGTGTCTGAAAATGCATAGATCCAGTGCTTGTATCATAGCTTCATAGATTTATACACAAGGAAGATTCACTGGTGTCTGAAAATGCATAGATCCAGTGCTTGTATCATAGCTTCATAGATTTATACACAAGGAAGATTCACTGGTGTCTGAAAATGCATAGATCCAGTGCTTGTATCATAGCTTCATAGATTTATACACAAGGAAGATTCACTGGTGTCTGAAAATGCATAGATCCAGTGCTTGTATCATAGCTTCATAGATTTATACACAAGGAAGATTCACTGGTGTCTGAAAAATGCATAGATCCAGTGCTTGTATCATAGCTTCATAGATTTATACACAAGGAAGATTCACTGGTGTCTGAAAATTGCATAGATCCAGTGCTTGTATCATAGCTTCATAGATTTATACACAAGGAAGATTCACTGGTGTCTGAAAAATGCATAGATCCAGTGCTTGTATCATAGCTTCATAGATTTATACACAAGGAAGATTCATTGGTGTCTGAAAAATGCATAGATCCAGTGCTTGTATCATAGCTTCATAGATTTATACACAAGGAAGATTCATTGGTGTCTGAAAAATGCATAGATCCAGTGCTTGTATCATAGCTTCATAGATTTATACACAAGGAAGATTCACTGGTGTCTGAAAAATGCATAGATCCAGTGCTTGTATCATAGCTTCATAGATTTATACACAAGGAAGATTCACTGGTGTCTGAAAATGCATAGATCCAGTGCTTGTATCATAGCTTCATAGATTTATACACAAGGAAGATTCACTGGTGTCTGAAAATGCATAGATCCAGTGCTTGTATCATAGCTTCATAGATTTATACACAAGGAAGATTCACTGGTGTCTGAAAAATGCATAGATCCAGTGCTTGTATCATAGCTTCATAGATTTATACACAAGGAAGATTCACTGGTGTCTGAAAAATGCATAGATCCAGTGCTTGTATCATAGCTTCATAGATTTATACACAAGGAAGATTCACTGGTGTCTGAAAAATGCATAGATCCAGTGCTTGTATCATAGCTTCATAGATTTATACACAAGGAAGATTCACTGGTGTCTGAAAAATGCATAGATCCAGTGCTTGTATCATAGCTTCATAGATTTATACACAAGGAAGATTCATTGGTATCTGAAAAATGCATAGATCCAGTGCTTGTATCATAGCTTCATAGATTTATACACAAGGAAGATTCATTGGTGTCTGAAAAATGCATAGATCCAGTGCTTGTATCATAGGTTCATAGATTAGTACTAAGCTAACTGCCCTTGCAAGCCATTTTAAGCCTAGCCAGTTATCCCTTGTGAGAGTCGAACCCTGCACCTTTTGTTTGTAAGGCAAACACCTTAACCATTAGGCCACCCTCCCAACCATTATAGATATTCAGATTCCTGTCTTGGGGTTTATTAAAAAGGAACTGCACTGGTGGTGACTACAAAGACATCCTTGCATGTCTCTCTTTTCTCCACAACCTTCGACACAGTCAGCAAGTACAGACTCATGAGATTTTGCTTGGGGGCAATTTCTATGGGGGTATAGGTGCAAGGCCTCTGGGATTCTTCAGACAAACTGAAGCTTATAAATGTAAAAGAGATGTGGGCTGTGAGCTCTGCCTTTTTAATCTTTTCATCATTTATAGTTCCTAGGACCTCTCCGGGTGATTACAGTTGGCACCACAGCAATGTGGTACATATATGAGCTAGGGAATACTTGCATTTACAGGTCCTAGGACCTCTCCAGCTGATTACAGTTGACACTACAGTGATGTGGTACATATATCAGCTAGGGAATACTTGCATTTACAGTTCCTAGGACCTCTCCAGCTGATTACAGTTGACACCACAGCGATGTGGTACATATATCAGCTAGGGAATACTTGCATTTACAGTTCCTAGGACCTCTCCGGGTGATTACAGTTGACACCACAGTGATGTGGTACATATATCAGCTAGGGAATAGTTGATTGTACCCTTTAGGCGGGCTGGCTGTCATCTCTTGGGAGTTCAGCACTTTTTAACAACCCAAGCAGCTTGCATGTTGTCAGAGTAAATCTTAGTGATGGTTAAGCTGAGCAGGACCAGGACTGGCCCTCATAAATGGTAATTGAAGAAGATCTTCCAGGAATTGTTCCAGTTGTGGGGAATATCTTTGTTAGATCTGATCACTACCTTTCAAAACAGGCAACTTGACTTGTGCTTTTTTCATTCTCCTGGATGAGAATGTTCTTTTAGCATCCCCCCCTCCCGCTTTCTACTAATATCCCCTTTTGGACAAGGCAGTATAGGTAATCCCTTTTTATGGAATTGGCCAAGGGCAGTTACTACAAGCTTCTTCACAATCTGGATCTGCCTGTACAACACAGGTGGAATTTAGTTCATCCCTGTCTGAAACATCTTCAGATATCTGCCTGGATGAATCAGTTCGGAATCTGCCTGGATGAATCAGTTCGGATTCCTTTAGACACCTCTTTTCAGAGAACATGCAGCAGGTATTAATGGAGTCAGCAAATGCTTTTACTAGGAAATCGTATGTTAGCATGCTGAAGAGATGTTCTAGTTGGTGCCTAACCAAGAAACAGGGCCATTTAGGGATAATATGCCACTAGTGCTGAAGTATTTATGTGAGTTACTAGCCTCAGGCTTTTTGTACTGCTTTAGCAAGGTATATCTTCTGGCCATTTTAGCACATCTGTCCATGGAGCCTCCATTTTCTTCAATGTGTATATTAAAACAATTTTTGAAAGGAGTGCTACACGTGGGACATCAACACAAACAGGTTACTCCTTACTTGGATCTTATCTTTCTGCTGGACAGGTTAACAGCGTCTCCATTGGAACCTGTATAGCAAACAGTTTTAAGGTTCATTATATCGAAAACTGTTCTGCTTATTGCTCTGACAATCTGTGAGATGTTCATAGGTAGGTACTAGGCTATTGGTCCTATATAAGCCTAGCCAAAAAGGTATTCTGGCTTTTGGCACCCAAGAAAATTATTTTTCTGTGCCTCTGTCAAGCAGAGCCACAGAGGTGATCCCCAGGGTGAATTTCCTATTTCCCATCCAATCATCAAGATTTTTTCCTTGAAGAGTGCTAATGAGGAGCTTTGTTTGATATAGATAGGTAGTTTGTTCTCCAGCATGTTCTGTTTATTGTGGTGACAAGGTTTAGGACCCTAGAGCGTGTAGCTCGGAGGGAACTGGATTTCTTTAAGTGGAGCATGTCCAACAGCAATGGGTTTGACATAGCTTTGTATGTTAGGCAGAGATTGCCTCTGCATAGGCGATATGCAACAGAGTAAAGCTGGAGTTTTTTTAGATGGTCTGCGTACGGCATCTTCTTGAGTCCAGTAATCCTCTTTGTGAGGTATTTCTGTGGCCTTTCCAGTTGTAGATGTCTTGTGAGGTACATACCAAAAGGGGCATTATACTCTATAATGGGTCTAATGAGTGATGAGTAGAGGGGAACAATGACCTCTTTTTTCCTGGATGAGAAACCTTTTGTGATGAGGTGTGCCACGTAGAAGGATTTCCTGACTACTGTGGCATGTGATTATCAAAGGAGAAACTACTGCCCACCTGTGTCCCAAGGTCTCTTATCACACTTTCGGTGTTAATTAGACTACCAGCTATGTGGTAGCTCGTGGATACAGAGTTTTTACCAAAGTAGATGACAGTGCACTTTTTGGCATTGAGCTTGAGGCCATGGCTTTGACACCAGGCATCTATCTCAGTGAGGCCCTTTTGTAGGATGTCCATATCGTTAGGAGTTTCAGTTATGGCTCCTAGTTTGCAGTCATCTGCAACTTCGTTAGCCAAAGACCTTCTGTGTTAGCCTGTACTTCAGAAAAGTAGATACCAAACAGGAGAGGACCCAGGACTGAACCTTGTGGTACTCCACTTGTCACTGGTCAGAAGTCGGATTTGGAGTCTGCTACTTTCACAGTGTGGGTTGAGCCAGTTGACAACCCATCTTGTGACATAAGGATTTATACCTAGTTTAGTGAGTTTATCTATAATTCCAGAGTGGGGGATGGTGTCAAAAGCCTTAACGAGATCTAGATAGGCTGTGTGAACCACCTTACCCTCGTCTACGGCTTTGGTGACTGCTTCAAAGAAGTCTGTTAGGTTTAGGAGACATGATCTGCCTTTTACCAACCCGAACTGGGTGGGGTCCAGAGTTTAGAGATTACCAAGTCTTTGTTTATAAGTTCCATGATGATACATTCCATGGCCTTGCAGACCAGGCTCATTAGGCTAATGTGGCGGTACTTCCTGGGGTCCGTGGTGGCTCTCCCTTTGTGGAGTGGGATAACCATCGCTGTGCACCATTCAGTGGGCACAAAGCCTGAGGTGAGGCTATGATTGAACATGGTGTTTAGGTGGGGTGCCAGTTCATTCTGTAGTTCATGTAGAACACAGCCTGGGATGTTGTCAGGTCCCATGGATGCTGTGTTCTTGGCTTTGGAGAGTGGTTTTTACCTGTGCTGTCGTGATTACAGGAACTTTGCATTCTTCCAGTATAGAGATGGGCCCTTTAGACAGTGAGAAGGGAGTAAAGTTAGCACTGAACCTCTCTGCCAGGATTTTATTTATTTATTATTATTTTACATTTGTTAACCGGGCTAGTCTGGCTGGATACATGTCCATTTTCAGCAGAGGCCCGAGGAGAAAAGCTCCACTATCAGACTAATACACTATAGATGTTGGCAATATCAGTTGGTTCTGTATATTTAGTGCCATTGTGCTGTAACTCAGAGCAGATCTGAGTGTTGCCACTGAGATTCTTGACATAGCGATAGAATGCTTTGTGGTTGTCTTTAGAATCAGTGTCGATTTTGTTTTCATAACTAGCTTTGGAGGATTTTATGAGAGATCTCAGCTTCCTGCTGAGGCTGACCAGGGAGTTCCTCCAATCATGGGATTTTACTCTTTTTTGCAACTGTTTCTTCTATTGTAGAGTTTGTTTATGGCAGGGGACCACCAGATTGGGTTCCTTTTTTTGGAGGATAGCATCTTGGTTCTTTTAGGGATAGCATGATCCATGCCCTCGTGTAAGTGCTTATAAAGTGCATTTGTGTAGGATTCAGCAGTTGTACCTCTATTGTCCATCTGCATGTGTGTCGTGAAGTTTGCCACTTCTGTCTGAAGAAGCGTGAAGCTGGCTTTGGAGAAATTTTTCACGGTGGTTTCCCTAATGGGGGGTAGGGGCGGGATGTGGATGTCCAGGGTGATTAGCTTGTGGTTGGATTTGACCAACAAGGAATTGACCTCTGGTGTGGAACACCAGTTGCTTATGTTGGTAATGACCAGGTCTAGGATATTGCTGCCCCTGTTTGGGGTGTGGATAAGTTGATCCAAGGTGTTGGAATTTATGAATTCCAGAAAACGTTGAGCAAAAGAGTTGGTACATATGTAGTTTTCCCAGTTAATGGTGGGGTAGTTGAAATCGCCCATTATTGGGGTGTTGGGTTGTTGTACCCTAATATTTTCCAGTGTATCAAGAAATGAGGAGTGGGAATCCTGGGGCATGGTGGGGGATCTGTAGCAAGTTAAAATTTGGATTGCTGTCTTGCCCAAAATTAATTGAACTTGGGTAATCTCAGATGCATTATGCTGAGCAACTAGCCTGGAGGTGTGGATATCCTTAATGAATATGGACACACCTCCACCTTTAGTGTTTCCGTCCTGGTTAGGTGGCCGAAAGGTGTGGGATGAATTATAGCTTGGTAATGCAGGGGCGCTCTCTGGAGCCTTGAACCAGGTCTCTGTCACTGCACAGATGTTGATGTTCTCCATTTTAAGGAGTGCCTCGAGTGATTGCATTTTGAGGTTTAGACTTCTAGCATTGAGTAGCATTACCCTCAGATTTTGCTTGCTTGTACCTTGTCCATTTGAGTTGAAAGCTTTCATGGTAGGTGAACCTGTCTGGTCTTCTATAGGGATACAACGTTATCAAGAACAAATGCCTTATTCAAGCCCAAGCATGTTTCAGAGTCTTCTTTGAATCAGGCCATCATTTTCCCAGAGTTCTATCCTGACCCTCAGAACTGAAGGAACATATTCTACATACTCTGGATATGCTATAGCAGCTCAGGCGCTATCCTGACAGGTCCAAGTCCTTTAAGAAAGCTTAACTATTTATTTCTTATTACATACTCTAGATATGCTATAGCAGCTTAGGCGCTATCCTTACAGGTCCTAGTCCTTTAAGAAAGCTTAGCTATTTATTTCTTATTACATACTCTGGATATGCTATAGTAGCTCAGGCGCTATCCTGACAGGTCCTAGTCCTTTAAGAAAGCTTAGCTATTTATTTCTTATTACATACTCTGGATATGCTATAGTAGCTCAGGCGCTATCCTGACAGGTCCTAGTCCTTTAAGAAAGCTTAGCTATTTATTTCTTATTACATACTCTGGATATTCTATAGTAGCTCAGGCGCTATCCTGACAGGTCCTAGTCCTTTAAGAAAGCTTAGCTATTTATTTCTTATTACATACTCTGGATATGTTATAGTAGCTCAGGCGCTATCCTGACAGGTCCTAGTCCTGTAAGAAAGCTTAGCTATTTATTTCTTATTACATACTCTGGATATGCTATAGTAGCTCAGGCGCTATCCTGACAGGTCCTAGTCCTTTAAGAAAGCTTAGCTATTTATTTCTTATTACATACTCTGGATATGCTATAGTAGCTCAGACGCTATCATGACAGGTCCTAGTCCTTTAAGAAAGCTTAGCTATTTATTTCTTATTACATACTCTAGATATGCTATGGTGGCTCAGGCGCTATCCTGACAGGTCCTAGTCCTTTAAGAAAGCTTAGCTATTTATTTATTATTACATACTCTGGATATGCTATAGTAGCTCAGGCGCTATCCTGACAGATCCTAGTCCTTTAAGAAAGCTTAGCTATTTATTTCTTATTACATACTCTGGATATGCTATAGTAGCTCAGGCACTATCATGACACGTCCTAGTCCTTTAAGAAAGCTTAGCTATTTATTTATTATTACATACTCTGGATATGCTATAGTAGCTCAGGCGCTATCCTGACAGATCCTAGTCCTTTAAGAAAGCTTAGCTATTTATTTCTTATTACATACTCTGGATATGCTATAGTAGCTCAGGCACTATCATGACACGTCCTAGTCCTTTAAGAAAGCTTAGCTATTTATTTCTTATTACATACTCTAGATATGCTATAGTGGCTCAGGCGCTATCCTGACAGGTCCTAGTCCTTTAAGAAAGCTTAGCTATTTATTTCTTATTACATACTCTGGATATGCTATAGTAGCTCAGGCGCTATCCTGACAGGTCCTAGTCCTTTAAGAAAGCTTAGCTATTTATTTCTTATTACATACTCTGGATATGCTATAGTAGCTCAGGCGCTATCATGACAGGTCCTAGTCCTTTAAGAAAGCTTAGCTATTTATTTCTTATTACATACTCTAGATATGCTATAGTGGCGCAAGCGCTATCCTGACAGGTCCTAGTCCTTTAAGAAAGCTTAGCTATTTATTTCTTATTACATACTCTGGATATGCTATAGTAGCTCAGGCGCTATCCTGACAGGTCCTAGTGTCCTTTAAGAAAGCTTAGCTATTTATTTCTTATTATGGGATTAAGAATGGACAACCTGTGTCAAAACGGACTATTTCCAGATGGCTGCCCTCAGGTATTGCTTTTGTTAGACCCACCATGTTAATCCAGTTCCACTCAGTATCAAGGCACAATCTGACAGACTTGTTTCCTTTCTTGGCATATAGGAAAACAGGTAGATTATTTCTAGATACATTATAGAGGAAGTTACATGGCCCTTTGTACACACCTTTACAAGGCATTACAAACTGGATTCCTTGTCTAAATCCAGGGCAGGCTTTGCTTGGACCATTTTCCAGTGGTTCCTGGATCTGTATCCTTCCTCCTCCTAAGTTGGATAGGATTTGTAGCAGTGGGAATGATTAACATATGGTTGTGGAAATCGCACTTACCCATAACAGTAGATGTTTGAATTCCTGACTACTGCACTAGCCACATCCACCCTCCATCCCCCTAGTATTTTGGAGAATAGTTTGGTGGTCATTTCCTGTTTCTTTAGTCCAGGATGAGAACACTACAACTAAACTTTTAGGCAAGAAAATCTTGAAGATTTGCCACTCTGACTGCTGATTTTTCTCTCCTAAGGGCAGTCAGAGCAGATGTATGGAAGGGAACCAAAGCTGGAAGATGGCCAGTTGTGCCTTGGGCAAAACGCAACCCAAGTAGCCTTTTAGGCTACTGCATCAATGAGAAATTCAAGCATCTGCTGTTTTGGGTAATTGTAACTTACAAAACTACACTTTCTACAGCTTCTGTGGTAAAATTGCAAGCTGGCTTCATTAGACATGACGGGCACTTAGTGGCATATCTTGTGATTTGCCCTTGAGCCAGGGCAGTTCCAGTACAGAGTGCTCAGCTTGTGACCTCTCAGTGGCCCTGTAAATGTTCATCACGTGTTTGCGGTGGTGACAAGGAGCTTTATATCATTGGAGTTTCTCAGGCTTTATATACATGAATGCTGGTCATTGCTTATAGCCTCTTAAAGCTCTCTACCTTGTTTGTCTAGTTTACCACCACTGCATACTCTAGCTTGGTAATCCCCTATTAGGTGCAGTTTTTAGGGCTTTGCTTAAAATTTTGACACCAAAACTGTCCCACAGTTATTTCATAATAGAATCTACTACCCATAATCCCTCAAGGGAGTAGTTTCACTGAAGATTGCTTATATTGCTCCTGTTCAAGAATGTAATTCACATCCACAGTCACTAAAGTGCTAAACATTTAAAATGTTGAGATTCACCAGAACAAGTCCCAAAACACAGAGACTGAATGGCTGAAAAATAAACTTACATATATGAAATCTGAGAAGGCCATTTTTCAAAATATTCCCTTTTCTCAGATGTATGGTGATCCTGGATCTGGTTATATACAAGTTCAGGGTGTGTGGGGACCCCCCCCTTGTGAAAACGTTATTTAAAGATAAAGAACAGTCATTAAAATTCACTCTTTTTCTGAGTTTTCAGCCTTTTTTTTTTTTTTTTTTTTTTACCCTGCAAGCAGTCAGCATTTCAAGTACTGGCATTTCAACAGAAAGTCCACTAAAGCACATCTGGGCTTAAACATTTCTCTCCTCATATGGCTTAACCTAGAGGTTGTATTGATATGTCATAGTAAGATACAAATTACTAAAGGGAAAATTTCAATATCCCTTTCTTCACATTATGAATGGGTTATCCATCCACTCCTCTGTATTGCTTGGTTCCAAAAATTCAGAATACCTGAAGAGTATAAATGGCCTCCTCATAAATATTTAGAGAAACAAGCCCTACTCCCTCACCTCAATTAGTCATACTTGTTTTATCCAAGCTAGTGACAACATCTTGGCTCCACATCTCTGTGATATGGAGTCTTGTCCATTTTGATAACAACCAACCCATAAGCCACACATTCATTTTTAAGCTTGTTGAAGCCATAAAGCTAAAATACCACATCTCGACTTGTCAGAAGAATCAACAGCCTGCAAACCCCTAAAAACAAATCTCTCCCCTTCTAGTATCATGAAGAGGGTGGACGAGTCCAGACTGTATATATAGAACTCTCCTCCAATCTATGATAGCAGTGGACTTTAACCGATCCTGCTAACCACCTGGCATTGTGAACATTGGCTCTAAGTGAGTTGGTCAGTGTTGATGCGACACTACAATCCCATGTACAAAATGGGAAAAGGGTGTTGATGCCAGCCACTTTATATTGTTGACTAGTGTGAACATGAAGAGTGAAGCTCAACAACATGTATGTATGTATAATACATGTTATGACACTTCTTTGATGAGGCCATTCATCAAGACCCACTCAGATGAGAAAAAAAAGTTGTAAACCATTAAAATAGGACACTTATAAACAGACAGTCAATGTTTTTACAAGAGAGTGAGACCCCATACAACCCCCACATCTCTAAATGGTTTACTATCATTTTCGCAAACGACATGCTGTCGGCAGTTATGCTGCCAAAAATCAGAATGTCGTTTGGAAAAGGAATAGTGGTGTGGATAGTCAAACACACTTATGTGAATGCAGTAGTGGACTGCATAAGTGTGTTCGACTATATGTACGAGAGTGCAGTACAGTGGGGATTAGAAATTCATCCATATCCCCACTGTAGTGCGATCTTGGAGATGGAATTAATTAGTAGCAGGGGGTGTGGGAGCACAGACCCCCAAGGCGGTGCAGGGGGGTTTGCCCCCTTGCAAAAACGTGATATGTCGTATAGAAGCTTGATTTACATCAGCTCCTATATGGCTGTGTCATCATATTTTCGGCGAGAATGTTGACTCAAATGTGTTGATTGTTTGGGGCGAAGTGTATGCTGAAAATGTTTCATTTCGGTTCAACTTTGTTATTTCGAATGGCAAATGTTTTGCAGTTGGAACTAACGATAGTAAACCTCTGTAAATATATTAACTCTGAGACTGCACAATAGTGGGAGTATGATGAGACTTCCTCATCCCTCTGTCCCATAATCCTTTTCCTGAATACTTTTGTAGACATGCATACCAGATTATGTGAGAATTCCATGAAGTATTGCACTTAAAACAAATTTCAACAAATGTGTAATTTGCGTGGAAGATGTATGATTGCATCAGCATTGTATCAGTTCTTTTAGTAGACTCACAGGCCATCATAAATATTGGTTGAATATTCCACTAATGTAAAAATCATCTAAAATAAGCAAAAACAAACTTTTTTGAGGCAGTTTACCCCTCCACCTTAATAGATAAGAACTCCAAGATTACCCAGCATCCACTTTGATCTTGCACTATCAAACATGGCCGCTAGTCACTTGCTAGCATATTGGCATGCAGCCAAATACTCTGCCACAAAACCTCTTATACAGTCACACACACACACACACACACACACACACACACGCACGCACACACACACACACACACACACACACACACACACACACACAAACTCACTATGCACAGTTCACACTTAAACACTAATGATAACTTTGGTTTGATGTTTTGGGGTAGGTTGTGTGGGTTGCCTTGAATTTAGCAACTTATTAACTGATGCCCAGCAGAGTTGTTAGAGTGCTTGTTTTAGGGTGTGCAGTGTAATGTCCCAGCACTGGAGGATGACAAGTACACACACAGTAAAGTGCAATTTTCCTTAAGAGCACACAGAGACGACAGTCTGGGGCTGGTATCTCCCTCTTTCTCCAGATCACCAGTAAGACTCCCAAATGGCACAGCTATAGGGTTGAGATCAAAGCTGAGTGGCCAAACCAAGACCTCCAGCACCCTCTCTGTCCAGCCGGTGCTTCGTGTCCCTGCCAAAGTAGCTAACATACACACACTTTGAGATTTGATTTATACACATACACACACACACACACACACACACACACACACACACACACACACACACATAGGGAAGGCGGGCACAGGTTTACTAGCTATGCCTCTTTCTGCCCAGACTGTAAGGTAGTACTGACTGCCACCAACCACTACTTATCAGCTACTGTTAAGGCCCTTAGCAAAGGGTGTCCAGTCTTACTGTGTAATGTTACTATTAATCCAAATGGTAGTTTGACCAAGAGCAAGGCTACTATGAGTGGCCGACAGTGTCACCAAATAGATATACAAGTACTCTGACAGCTTAAATATCTCTAGACAGACAAGCCACAATTGAAAGGTTTAAATGTACTTAAATAATAGATAATAAAAGAACAAGACAATAAGAGTTCAAAACCAGAGGAAATATTTAAAACAACATTGCAGGACAGTCTCAAATAAATACAGAAAACATCTAAGCTATACTTCACTATATTTTTAACTGAATCTAAGCTAAATTACTGTACCCTACTTAACTTGCTTATAGCAAGGCAAGACAGATGTGGTGAGTGGATGTTTCCATGTCAAAAACAAAATGCACAATCACTCTCTCAGAGAATTCTTAAATTAATATCAAATATTACTGCTGGGATACTTGCAGCATGACTTCACCTTTTGTCACCTAACTTCAGTTTCCAGGCTCAACAACCCTTGCTAGAAATTGCTAGCATTTAGCATCTCCCTGTGAAAATACATAGCCTTCAGATATTTGCAACTGCTGGAAGACATAAATAGTAAAACACTTACAAAACAATGCAGCCGACTCCCTATTTTGTCTACTTACTGCATTGAAACAGTCTCTTTTATTACGTGGTTATAAAACAATTTAATTTCAACTATTTTCCTGAAATTTTGCAAGTTAACCTTTTATGTTGCAGTTTCCACTGTTTATATACATTTACACAATTACAGTAGTGTATATATATTTATGTTCTAATCCGGCAGGGTGCACTGTGGTCACACCTCTAAGCTCTGTACTGTACAAACCCATTTCACACACACTTCTGTACCAGCAGTTTGATATACACATAACATACAGTTCTAATACATTTGTAACACAAGCTTATGAATCGTGTTGACATTCACAACTGACATATAATTATTTACAAAATTCCAGATAGCTGGGCAGGCAGTGTATCCTTCTTTCACACGTTTATATTATATAAATCATATTAATATTCACACATTACATACAATTATTTACAAAATTCCAACAAGCTGGGCTGGCAGTATTTCCTTTTGTGACATACAATAACAGCTTTGTTTATCTTTGGTGGTGAGATATTTAGCTTTGTTTCTTAGATGTTTGTAAGCTTGTGAGTTATCTGTTTTATTTTTTACCAAGTTTTCCATCCTTTGTCTTTCTGTTTCATGATTGATTTGACTCTTAAGATAGCCTTGCAGTGGAATTTGTATTTATTCTCTTTAATCGAAGGGAAGGAAAGGTGTCTGGGATACATAGGAACAGTGTTAAATTGTGTTACAGCATCATCTTAAAGGGACGATCTGAACTGATTCCCGTTTGTTTTGACTGTGTGTTTGTGAAAGTTTCTTCATGGAAGGTGAATGTTTTTCCTAACAGGGTGTAGTCGTGATTTGTAGGATTGTTGCTTTTATGCCTGACTGTGTCCAGGAGAGTGCTGCAGCACGACATTTTATCAGGATAGGATGCTGGTGTCCAGTCTGGGGTGGACTGTCTGGCAGTAGGCCTGTTGTGTGCCTAGTTGGAGTAGTGATAAGTTGGGAGAAATAATAAAGCTGGATATTATTAACTGGACTGTCAGAGTTTGCCTACAAGTCAACATTAGTGTCACCTAACATAATGGTTTTGTAAGGTATTTTACCAGAGATCGAACACAGGGTGACTTCAGATATGATATTACCTAGGGGTAGGTAGATTCCTATGATGTCTGTTTTTCTTTTTGTTTATTTATTTTCATTAATGTTATCGGCATTTCAAAATTAGAAAAAAAGTTGTAATAGTGTGAAGGAACACAGGAGTCTCAGTACTATATTTGTACGGTCTTGCCGGTCTGATCTCATGTTGTATAGTACCCAGAAGGTAGTATTTCCTCATTTTTTTATCATGGTGCAGCCACATTTCAGGATCATGAGGACATCTCGGGGCAGAGAAGTCATCCATACGTGTAACTCAGGGAGTTTATTATAAATTATTTGTGTGTTAGGATGTAAATGGAGACCAGGATTATGTTTAAGAACCAGCTGTTGAGATGTGGCCTGTGGAAGATCATGGTTCAAAATCCAGCAACAGCTTACATTTTACAACGCATTCCCTACACAGTGATTCAAGGTGGATACAGCAACAGCTTACATTTTACAACGCATTCCCTACACAGTGATTCAAGGTGGATACAGCAACAGCTTACATTTTACAACGCATTCCCTACACAGTGATTCAAGGTGGATACAGCAACAGCTTACATTTTACAACGCATTCCCTACACAGTGATTCAAGGTGGGTCCCAAGGCCTTCATTTTACAACGCATTCCCTACACAGTGATTCAAGGTGGGTCCCAAGGCCTTCATTTTACAACGCATTCCCTACACAGTGATTCAAGGTGGATACAGCAGCAGCTTACATTTTACAATGCATTCCCTACGCAATGATTCAAGGTGGGTCCCAAGGCCTTCATTTTACAACGCATTCCCTACACAGTGATTCAAGGTGGGTCCCAAGGCCTTCATTTTACAACGCATTCCCTACACAGTGATTCAAGGTGGGTCCCAAGGCCTTCATTTTACAACGCATTCCCTACACAGTGATTCAAGGTGGGTCCCAAGGCCTTCATTTTACAACGCATTCCCTACACAGTGATTCAAGGTGGGTCCCAAGGCCTTCATTTTACAACGCATTCCCTACACAGTGATTCAAGGTGGGTCCCAAGGCCTTCATTTTACAACGCATTCCCTACACAGTGATTCAAGGTGGATACAGCAACAGCTCACATTTTACAACGCATTCCCTACACAATGATTCAAGGTGGGTCCCAAGGCCTTCATTTTACAACGCATTCCCTACACAGTGATTCAAGGTGGGTCCCAAGGCCTTCATTTTACAACACATTCCCTACACAGTGATTCAAGGTGGGTCCCAAGGCCTTCATTTTACAACGCATTCCCTACACAATGATTCAAGGTGGATACAGCAACAGCTTACATTTTACAACGCATTCCCTACACAATGATTCAAGGTGGGTCCCAAGGCCTTCATTTTACAACGCATTCCCTACACAATGATTCAAGGTGTGTCCCAAGGCCTTCATTTTACAACGTATGCCCTACACAGTGATTCAAGGTGGGTCCCAAGGCCTTCATTTTACAACGCATTCCCTACACAGTGATTCAAGGTGGGTCCCAAGGCCTTCATTTTACAACGCATTCCCTACACAGTGATTCAAGGTGGGTCCCAAGGCCTTCATTTTACAACGCATTCCCTACACATGATTCAAGGTGGGTCCCAAGGCCTTCATTTTACAACGCATTCCCTACACAGTGATTCAAGGTGGGTCCCAAGGCCTTCATTTTACAACGCATTCCCTACACAGTGATTCAAGGTGGGTCTCAAGGCCTTCATTTTACAACGCATTCCCTACACAGTGATTCAAGGTGGGTCCCAAGGCCTTCATTTTACAACGCATTCCCTACACAGTGATTCAAGGTGGGTCCCAAGGCCTTCATTTTACAACGCATTCCCTACACAGTGATTCAAGGTGGGTCCCAAGGCCTTCATTTTACAACGATTCCCTACACAGTGATTCAAGGTGGGTCCCAAGGCCTTCATTTTACAACGCATTCCCTACACAGTGATTCAAGGTGGGTCCCAAGGCCTTCATTTTACAGCGCATTCCTACACAGTGATTCAAGGTGGGTCCCAAGGCCTTCATTTTACAACGCATTCCCTACACAGTGATTCAAGGTGGGTCCCAAGGCCTTCATTTTACAACGCATTCCCTACACAGTGATTCAAGGTGGGTCCCAAGGCCTTCATTTTACAACGCATTCCCTACACAGTGATTCAAGGTGGGTCCCAAGGCCTTCATTTTACAACGCATTCCCTACACAATGATTCAAGGTGGGTCCCAAGGCCTTCATTTTACAACGCATTCCCTACACAGTGATTCAAGGTGGGTCCCAAGGCCTTCATTTTACAACGCATTCCCTACACAGTGATTCAAGGTGGGTCCCAAGGCCTTCATTTTACAACGCATTCCCTACACAGTGATTCAAGGTGGATACAGCAACAGCTTACATTTTACAACGCATTCCCTACGCAATGATTCAAGGTGGGTCCCAAGGCCTTCATTTTACAACGCATTCCCTACACAGTGATTCAAGGTGGGTCCCAAGGCCTTCATTTTACAACGCATTCCCTACACAGTGATTCAAGGTGGGTCCCAAGGCCTTCATTTTACAACGCATTCCCTACACAGTGATTCAAGGTGGGTCCCAAGGCCTTCATTTTACAACGCATTCCCTACACAGTGATTCAAGGTGGGTCCCAAGGCCTTCATTTTACAACGCATTCCCTACACAGTGATTCAAGGTGGGTCCCAAGGCCTTCATTTTACAACGCATTCCCTACACAGTGATTCAAGGTGGATACAGCAACAGCTTACATTTTACAACGCATTCCCTACACAATGATTCAAGGTGGGTCCCAAGGCCTTCATTTTACAACGCATTCCCTACACAGTGATTCAAGGTGGGTCCCAAGGCCTTCATTTTACAACGCATTCCCTACACAGTGATTCAAGGTGGGTCCCAAGGCCTTCATTTTACAACGCATTCCCTACACAGTGATTCAAGGTGGATACAGCAACAGCTTACATTTTACAACGCATTCCCTACACAATGATTCAAGGTGGGTCCCAAGGCCTTCATTTTACAACGCATTCCCTACACAATGATTCAAGGTGGGTCCCAAGGCCTTCATTTTACAACGCATTCCCTACACAGTGATTCAAGGTGGGTCCCAAGGCCTTCATTTTACAACGCATTCCCTTCACAGTGATTCAAGGTGGGTCCCAAGGCCTTCATTTTACAACGCATTCCCTACGCAGTGATTCAAGGTGGGTCCCAAGGCCTTCATTTTACAACGCATTCCCTACACAGTGATTCAAGGTGGGTCCCAAGGCCTTCATTTTACAACACATTCCCTACACAGTGATTCAAGGTGGGTCCCAAGGCCTTCATTTTACAACGCATTCCCTACACAGTGATTCAAGGTGGGTCCCAAGGCCTTCATTTTACAACGCATTCCCTACACAGTGATTCAAGGTGGGTCTCAAGGCCTTCATTTTACAACGCATTCCCTACACAGTGACTCAAGGTGGGTCCCAAGGCCTTCATTTTACAACGCATTCCCTACACAGTGATTCAAGGTGGGTCCCAAGGCCTTCATTTTACAACGCATTCCCTACACAGTGATTCAAGGTGGGTCCCAAGGCCTTCATTTTACAACGCATTCCCTACACAGTGATTCAAGGTGGGTCCCAAGGCCTTCATTTTACAACGCATTCCCTACACAGTGATTCAAGGTGGGTCCCAAGGCCTTCATTTTACAACGCATTCCCTACACAGTGATTCAAGGTGGGTCCCAAGGCCTTCATTTTACAACGCATTCCCTACACAGTGATTCAAGGTGGGTCCCAAGGCCTTCATTTTACAACGCATTCCCTACACAGTGATTCAAGGTGGGTCCCAAGGCCTTCATTTTACAACGCATTCCCTACACAATGATTCAAGGTGGGTCCCAAGGCCTTCATTTTACAACGCATTCCCTACACAATGATTCAAGGTGGGTCCCAAGGCCTTCATTTTACAACGCATTCCCTACACAGTGATTCAAGGTGGGTCCCAAGGCCTTCATTTTACAACGCATTCCCTACACAGTGATTCAAGGTGGGTCCCAAGGCCTTCATTTTACAACGCATTCCCTACACAGTGATTCAAGGTGGGTCCCAAGGCCTTCATTTTACAACGCATTCCCTACACAGTGATTCAAGGTGGGTCCCAAGGCCTTCATTTTACAACGCATTCCCTACACAATGATTCAAGGTGGGTCCCAAGGCCTTCATTTTACAACGCATTCCCTACACAGTGATTCAAGGTGGGTCCCAAGGCCTTCATTTTACAACGCATTCCCTACACAGTGATTCAAGGTGGGTCCCAAGGCCTTCATTTTACAATGCATTCCCTACACAGTGATTCAAGGTGGGTCCCAAGGCCTTCATTTTACAACGCATTCCCTACACAGTGATTCAAGGTGGGTCCCAAGGCCTTCATTTTACAACGCATTCCCTACACAGTGATTCAAGGTGGGTCCCAAGGCCTTCATTTTACAACGCATTCCCTACACAGTGATTCAAGGTGGGTCCCAAGGCCTTCATTTTACAACGCATTCCCTACACAGTGATTCAAGGTGGGTCCCAATGCCTTCATTTTACAACGCATTCCCTACACAGTGATTCAAGGTGGGTCTCAAGGCCTTCATTTTACAACGCATTCCCTACACAGTGATTCAAGGTGGGTCCCAAGGCCTTCATTTTACAACGCATTCCCTACACAGTGATTCAAGGTGGGTCCCAAGGCCTTCATTTTACAACGCATTCCCTACACAGTGATTCAAGGTGGGTCCCAGTGCCTTCATTTTACAACGCATTCCCTACACAGTGATTCAAGGTGGGTCCCAAGGCCTTCATTTTACAACGCATTCCCTACACAGTGATTCAAGGTGGGTCCCAAGGCCTTCATTTTACAACGCATTCCCTACACAGTGATTCAAGGTGGGTCCCAGTGCCTTCATTTTACAACGCATTCCCTACACAGTGATTCAAGGTGGGTCCCAGTGCCTTCATTTTACAACGCATTCCCTACACAGTGATTCAAGGTGGGTCCCAAGGCCTTCATTTTACAACTCATTCCCTACACAGTGATTCAAGGTGGGTCCCAAGGCCTTCATTTTACAACGCATTCCCTACACAGTGATTCAAGGTGGGTCCCAAGGCCTTCATTTTACAACGCATTCCCTACACAGTGATTCAAAGTGGGTCCCAAGGCCTTCATTGCAGGCCTTGCTTTCCTTCTCACTCACAGTTTTCTTTTCCTGTCCTCCCAGGAACCCCTCTCATTGAAGCACTGACTTTGGAGCAAAATAAACATTTCCCAAACAATTAGCTGATTCCGGTTACAGCACCGAACTTTTCTCCGATCATTTTTATGTAGGATGACATCTGTTACTTCCTGTTATTCATGTGTGTTTTCACCAGACAGCAGTTTCCTCTTGCATATTAAAAATGTGTCATACATGAATTTGTGATGATCTGAATTGTCCATATGCACGTGTGTGTGCATGTGCACTTGCATGCACACGCACACATTTATCCTGCTACAGGCTGATTTCTTGTTCCAGATTACTTTCTCTGTTTGACATGCACTTACTACCAGCACGAGCTCACGCTTGCCCTGACCCAAAAGTAGATTAGTAATCAGCCAATAAATAAATGAATACAACCATTCATATATTTACTTGCAGTTGACACACTTCGTATACAAACAGTCTTATCAGAGATGTTACTTTCTTCTTGCTCAAAATGTTACTGTTATTAGGTTAAAGGGAACATATTTATTTACCTTGCCGAAGCAGTAGTTGATAGAGACTCTCCCTATAGAGGTTCCAATTTTGGATTCTCTGCAAATGGTCATCGTTGTGAAGAAACTGACATTCATTCTGCAATAGAGAAAGTTTTTTCAGAGTGAATTAATGGATACTTTGCATTGCTGAGCATTTTTAGCTCCGAAAATGTGTGAAAGGTGTAGTCATTTTTTAATGGGGGACACATATACAGTATTCTGTTAAATAAACTAGATGGCTTTTCCGAAGATATTAGAGCATATACGTTAGTCCTTTATACCAGACTGCATTTGCGATAGTGTCACATTAGCTGTGAATTCCATCAGAAAATAAAATAGATTTGGAGTAATTTACTTATCTTGATATATCCCGTGTAGAAGCCAGCTGCACTAGTGCATGACAGAGCAGAACTTAATAATTGGAAACATTTTCTTCATCTTTAACCTTCCAGTTTATTTCTAATAAGATTTTTTGCTCTCCATCCAGAGCTGACCTTCAGCCTGTCCACAATCTCTAGGTCCCTGAAGTCATCTGTTCCTTCACAGACATGATACTCAGGGCTGAACTGCTTCACACGTTGGACACAGTCTGTTTCTCCTGATATTGATATTTCAGAGCAACTGGTCCCCAACATAGCTCAAGACTTGTTTCAGTCTGAAAGAAATGTAGGCAGTTTTTTCATTCTGCAGATGTTTTGTCATCTTCATATAAAGGCTCACAGTTCTATAGTATTGTGATAAATGAACAGAAAGACACTCTGTACCATGCAAACTCTGCAACTAAGCCGTGATACTGTGGAATGCATTGCTTGTAAGAAGAGGTTAAAGGAGTGTTTCAAGATGAGAGCTGCCATTTGCTGATGTTTCTGCATCTCTAAACACGTGGTGAACTGTACAAGGTTTGGAGCAGTTGTAGGGCTTTGTCAAGGAATGCACTCTCCCCAGTTCTTGTAATACAAAAGATACAGTTAAAAGAAAAGAATGCCTCATTGTAATTATGGTGTTGACATTTTGGTTTTCTGTGGCCAAAGAAATTAATGTTCATCATCACAACATTTCTGTTAGAGAGAACATGCTGATTTAACAGCAAGGCAATGTGACACATCCAACTTACAATTTACTACATCAAACAAATTAGGTGTTCTGATTCAGTTCCTCATAGGAATTTGGTTTCTTCTTAGGGTAATGAAGGCTTTTGAGAAGTTAGGAAACTTCTTACCAGCAAATCATTTTTAAATGAAAAAGATTTTCTTACAGTAGAAACACCTCGGGCATTGCATTGCTCTTTGCATCCTTTTCTGAGCATTTACTTTGTCCATTAAAGCATGTTGCACTACCTTGCCTGTTTTTTATGCACATTCTGCTGGTGTCTGTGGTGCAGAAAAGAAGGGTTTGCACCCTAAGCCTCATCAAAGCATTAGTGGCAGATTGGGATTGTAGGTTTATTGCACAGTCTTTTAAAAACTCCAGATTTAGAACTTATATTTATTTGCTTCTTTCAAGTTCATGTTTGGAAGATGCTGTTTTTTTAATAGTTTCGTTGACGAATAAGAGTTTTAGAGCTACAGGGTATTAGGTATGCTACACTTCTCACAGTTGCTCATAGTAGCTCAAATTCCTTCCTTTCACATACATCTCTTGATTTTCACTTCACTCCTCTCTCGAAGTAAATTTCTTGACATCCATGTCTCAAACGCATAATAAGCTGGTTATAATCAGAGACCCGAGCATATTCCTCTATATGGTAATTTTGGCATGTGTTTTGGCAGAAAATGGTGTCTAGACTGGTCCTCATACCTGGCTAATAAATATATAATATAAAATCAGTGTATCTGACACAGTGAGTGACACAAAAATGCAATAAAAAAGAAGATCATTAAGATTTATTGGTGTTATGTGCAGTAGTGCTACATCATTAACTCCGAGAACAAACTTGTGTTTCATAACACATGCTTTGCCCATTCTGAGTGTACAGTATAACACACTGCGCTCCTGGAACAAATGGTAGATTGCATAGACCTGAACACTGATATCCACAATGCCAGTAAATGTAAATCATGAAGAGGTTTACTCAGGTGAATGTGAAGTTCTGACAGATACCACACAAGCTGCAGACAGATTCAGCTTTGAGGACAAGCATAATCATTGCAGATGATTTTCCCAGGGGAGAGGAGCCCCTGAATCACCACAGTGTGGAGAGCTATACCCAGGAGCGGCCTTAGGTCAACTGGTGCCCTAGGCAAAAGGGCTCCATGGCGCCCCCACCACACTAACTGGTGCCCCCATCCTGGTCTAACTACACCAAATAAATACTTGAAAAGTGCCCCTGCTAGATCGGTGCCCGCCTAGTTGGCCTATGCCTAAGGCCGGCTATGGCTATACCACTCATATCCTTACTGCATATTAGTGTCTGTCTGTGGTAACCTGGCTTTAGAGGTAAGTATATTCTGAGTGCATCAGTCATCTATGAGGCTGTTAAACCTCAGACTGACAATATATAAGCAGCAGGAATGTGGGAGAGGGCACAGTTTTACATGCCTAGGGTACAGGAGACCTTGTCCCCTACAAAGAAAATGTAAAGGTGCTCTCATAAATAGACTAATGTGGTGAAGTGTTGATATTCTACATATCAGCGTTAATGTCTCAACATTCAACAGTGTCCGTTTGATCAGTACCATAGTATCCTTAGCTGTATGGGTTATATCCTTCTAATGATTTAACAGCTGGCCAGATTTCAAAGCTTATGGGCACCTTCCATGTGCTCAGACCATTGCCAGTTCTAGCAGAGCCAGAGCAAAAAAGAGCAGTTTGGGTTCCAAGCCCTTCAGATCTTTTCTGCCGCTTAAGGGCACTCCTCTTGCGGGCTTTCAGTCATCAATGGCAAGCTAATGCCTCTCCATTGCTTGGCAGATAAGTGCCCTTTGGGGAAAAAAACTTCCACATCTTATTTTCTGGCAGAAAGTTAACTTTTTTTCTTTAAAAGTGCTACTTTTATGCTAGGGGAAGAGTATTTTATAGACTGTGAAGTGGGTTTAGTCACTTTTTACTAGGAGCATTACTTTCTACTTTTGAGAAAAACATTTTGTTTTTCTGTTTCTTATGTCTAAAAGTTCTGTTAAATTACTTTTGGGAGCTAGTTTTAATGTTTAAAGTGGTGTTCACTTTGTGTTTTGATGGAAAAATCAACTTTTTAATACTTACCTACTTCACCGACTACTGCTGCCAGGCTTCCCTGATATTCAGCCATCTTTTTCTCCTTCACCATGAAACATGTTACTGGTTCCTCAGTTTTTCCTCCTCCTATCCACAAAAAGAAAAAAAAAATTTCCAAGTGTCTATTTCCTCTTCAAGAAGTCAAAAATGTTGATAATGCATTATATAGAAAGTCAATGAACCTGATCAAAATATTTTTTTTTGGTTTAGACAAGGTGTTATCTGATTTAAGGGAAGGCAACTTTAGGAATAGGGTAAAAGAGAAAGAAGCCTTGTAAAAACTTACATTACAGACCAATATACCATCATGATTACATGGGTTGGTTAATAAATGCTTTTTAAAATATTAGAAAGTTGAAAAAAAAAGTATTAAATATATTTTATTCTTTATATTTTAGTATAGAACATTTTATGATCATCTGATTGCCTTTCAATCTTTCATGTGACTTTTGTACTGCTTTAAATATGAAATAACTGTCTCTCTAAATTATTCTGAAGAATTCTATTTAACAAGGATGAATGCACTCAGTAAACAGCTTTGTTTTGTGCCATTCCAGTCTTTGGTGCTTTTTAGTGTTTTATGTCTTCTAAAAAAAAATAAAAGGTCCTGAAGAAAGCTTCATTATGACTGCTGATTTCCTTCCTTGGTATTAGCCAATCAGCAGTCAGAGTGAAGGAGTGGGCGGGGGGGGGGTTGGAACTTTTTGAAGCTGGCCTGTTGTCGTTTCATGGGGTAGGAAGCAACCCATGTAGCCAGAGGGGTAATGTACTTGGCTTAGTTCAGGCTTTTGACCCGACCAATTCCAGTGATAATGATAAGAGAAGAATGAATTCTTCACTGTCTGAGTATGTTCAAGGTATTAATGGGGAAAGGATTGTGAGAGGGCAGCTCCTGTTTCCACCCTGGTTTCTCATTCCGATTTTGAGGAGAGTATCTTTTCTTATACTCCTGCGGAAGTATTTTCTTTATCTGAAACCATATATAGAATTAATTAGTTGTTTCATTGGGATCAAAATGATTTTCCACTGTCATTAAAAAAGTGTGGTTTATTACATCTGTAATTTCCTGAACCTACTCCAGTTCTTTCAGCTTTGGAGGATGTATTTATTATAACCTGTAACTTTCTGAAAGCCAATCTACTGCCCCTAAGAAAGCAAATGTATTGCATAAAGTTCCTCAGTCTGATAAGTTTTCTAATCCCAGATCAGACCCAGCAATAGTTTCTCTGCTAAATCCAGCTGCTGCTCAACATCTGTTAAATAGTTATCCCTCCTTCTCTGACAAGGATGGGAAAGTCTTTGAAAGATTTGGGAAAAAGTGTATTCTTAATTAACACTTATTTTTAGAATTCTTAATTGTCAAGCTCACAAGACAAAGTTTATGCTTGCCTCTTTTGCGAATGTTAGCAACAGTATGAATTCATGTCCCTCATGAGGAAAACTCACTGCTTCTGTCTCTCAAGTGATTAAACATTCTTTGACGTGTGTGTATGATTCAACTGATGACACTTCCAGAATTGCTGCTACTGGACCTGCTGTGAGAACGTTTTCTTGACTTCAGACGCACAATCTTAAAATCTTCCTGAGGATGTAAAAGACAAACTGTCGAATTCTCCCTTAGATGGAGGGGCTATATTTATACTGTATGCTGCAGAGGTCCTTAAAAAATGTGATGAAAGAGGGAAGCTGATTCAGGGAGTTTCAGATTTTTCAGCTTTTCTTCTCCAAATTTGTCATGGGTTTTACTGCTACCTCTGCAACATTTTACAAAAAGCACAATAATCAGACACACCAAGCTATTGGTTATGGGCTGTCCAAAAAGAAGTGAGGAGATGCTGAGAAGGAGTGACAGTATAACAAGTCTGGATGACTCTCTGCAGAATCCCCCCTTCCCACCTTGGCAGGCTTGTAATTCTTCCCCCAGATCAGGCCCTCCATGTCTCACTTTGTCAATGGATAATCTCAAACAGATGGGTTCTGAGAGTGATTCCACACAAATACAGAAGGCAGTAGGAATCTTGCCCTCCTCCTTAGGGGAGTCCTCTTCATGTACCAGATCACAGATCTTTTTTCCCTCCTGTCATTCAGCATCTGCATACTCAGGGGGTTATAAAAGCTTATCCTCCTTCTCAGAAAGACTTTTATTTTACAATATTTCTGGTACCAGAGAAAGACGTTCCATGGAAATCCATCCCAGATCCTTTCTTTCCTTTCAACCAGTTTGTGAAAGTTTCAAACTTTAAAATGTTGTCCATTCATGACCTGTTGCCTTGCATTCCCTAGTTCTGTTTTTTTAGTGATCCTATATTTAAAAGATGGTTATCATATTCCTATAGCAACAGATTTCACATGAATGATGGTTATCTTCACATTCCTATGACACTAGATTTCAAATGTTTATTAAGATTTACTGTGTCTGGAGCAGACTTTGTGATATGATGTTGTCAATCTTAGTTAATTCTTGACAGTTGGGATACGGTTCCAATCTTCGGAACTGGCTCAGCCTTTATACAGCTCGTACCAGCCAAAAACTCTCGAGGCAAGTCTCTACCCACAGTGCCCCTATCTATATTCCCTCCGATCTCGTTTACTGCTCTGTCAGCAAGATGCATCAGTCATTGCTCTCAGCTAAGTGTCTTAGTTTTTCTTACATCTTTTTATATATATTCTTCACTATATATTTTTTCTTGATTTCTGTGTGTGTGCGAGTAGCTCTACCCTATATGTTATTCTTGGGTCTGTATTATAAGATCCAAGTTTTACAACCTCGAAAGCAAAATAAAAAATGTAAAAAATAAAAGAAAAACCTACCTGATCGCTCTGAGCAAGGGGGCAAGCCCCCTGCAACCCCGCTACTTAAATATACCAACTCCGAGATCACACTATGTTGAAGTAAAGGGAAGAATTTCTTATGGCGATCTTCGTTCATACTTGCGAGATTTTAAATATTCACTCCTATGGTGTCACCCATATGGGGATCGAATATTTAAAACTTTGGTCTTCTAATATAGACCCGTTATTCTTAAATCCCTTCTCTTCCTCCTTAAGTGGCAGGGATTTTCTCTCCAATACCATCGTTGGTATCCCTTTTCTCCATAAACCAACCTGGTAGTTTTTCTACCATTGTTAGTAGATTGCTTGACTTTGCCTTTATCTTTTACCTTTCCGGTAGTCTTTTTTACCATTGTTGGTAGATTTCCTGTTCTTTCTTTCTGTCATGTGTGAATGATTGTGTAGTAGTGTTCTTTGCCATTTCAGTATGGTGGAAAAACCATCAAAAGGGATGTCTGGATTCAAACAGTGCCAGGACAGTGGAAGAAAGATGCCCAGTTCTGACCAGCATCTTTCCTATGTCTGTTATTTAGGAACCCCTCACTTAGAAATTGATTGTGACTTACGTAAGGGCTTCAGTCAGAGGAATTTACCTCTGCGCATCCCCTTGGTGCCAAAATTTGATCAAGACCTGCACAAGACAAGATATTCTCCCTCCCTAAACCCTTTCATGGGCCAACTGCCTAGCCCCTTTCTAGAATGTCCATAGTCTTCCTCGGTCTTCTCAGTTTGATCCTCCAGGAGTCTCTCTGAGTTGGTTGTTGTGAGGTTGATGGACCAACTGTTGGTGGCCAGAGGCATTCCTGCTCTTTCTCAGTTCCTTCTCCCACCTAGACGTGGGACCTCCTCTCCCAGGACTCCTACTGTTTCTCCTCCTCTGACTTCAGCCAGAGTTTCTGAGCCCAGCATATCGATCTCCCCAGTACCAGCTGTTTGTGGTTTTAGGTATTTCCACCGAAAGTTGCCTTGACTTCTTTGGTTCCTAAAGTGGAGCCGACTAACTCTTGGGGCAGTGACCTCTCCGTTATTTCTGCGGGTCTCGGTCTGGCACCTATTTTTTGTATGGTGCTGACCCCGGTCCCTGGAACTTCGTTGGTTGTGGGTCGTTGGTTGTGGGTCCTTCCCCGACTCTGGCTTTGGGGGGTGGGCTCTCAGAGTGGAGTGTTGATCTTTCTCAATTCCGGGCTCCCACTCTTCTTTAGAGTGCACCACCTTCCAGGTCATGGAGAGAGCCTTAGCCTCTTGCAGGCTCTCAGCTGGTTCCTCCTGCTTCAGAGTGTCACATTTCCATTTCCTCTGGTCCAGAGTTGTCACCAATCCCTACGACAGGACAGCGAGCACCAGGGCTTTAAGTTGCCTAGGAACTGGGCCCCTCTTCTTCAGAGTGCTCTGCAGAAATCCCCAGTGAGGAACCACCCCATAAGAAGACATGCAAGAGGAAGCACTTCAATTCCCCTGAAGAATCTGTCACTGAGGACATGGATTTTGATGAAGGGGAGGGGTCCCTGTTCAACCCCTGAAGTTGTCTCCTTTGGAGACATCCAGGAAATTCTAAAACAGGGGGATGTAAGTGAAAGTCCCAATACCCATCCTCAGAGGAAACCGGGTACTTGCAAGCCTTTGGTGCTGACCATCTACTTCCTGGTTGTCCCCACCCATTAATGAGCTCATCAAGCTAATTATGCAGTGGGCTTGGAAGGCTCCTGATGCCATAGAGCCTATTCCCCGGAGACCAGACAAGATACTATCACCACCAGAGGGCCACCAGTATTGGGCCAAAGGTTTGACAGTAGATGCCATGGTGGTGGTTGCTGCTACCAAAAAGGAACTTGGCGATGAGAGTCTTCCTTTACAGCCATCAAACAGGGAGTCTAGGACAGCGGACAAGTTTGGAAAGTGGGTCTAAGCTTCATCAGTCTTCGCTCTTAGGTCTTTGAACTTTCTGGGACATTTTACTAGAGTTTAGGAAATTATCAGAAACTCTAGCCGGGGCTGTGTCAAATGAGGTACAAGATAAAGTCACCTGACAGCTAGCCACCCTGAAGTCTGTATCAAACTTGTCTATATGACTCATTGCAGATGCAGCCAAAGATACTGCAAGGACAGCGGGTTCCAGCCTCTGAAAACAAGTTAGACCCTTTCATGGCTCCAGTTGAAAAGGTGTTGGAATTCTAAGCTGATCCTTTTGACCAAGGAGTGGCTGTGCCTCCACCATTAGAGTTCATTTAGCAGCCATCTCTAATTTTCACATCCCTTAATTTCCCATCATCTATGCAAAGTGTTTCTCAGAGGAATTTTACATATCAAACCTCCTTTCAAGGACCTGTTAGCTCCATGGGATCTTACCTTCATTTTGCAATACTTAGTGCTATCTCCCTTTGAGCCAGCTTGCCACTTGCCACCTCAAATTCCTTTCCTGGAAAACTTTTTGTAGTGACCATCACTTCTGCCAGTAGAGTCTCAGAAATGCAGGCACTTTGTGCAAAACCACCATACATCATTTTTCATAAACACAGGGTGCCGTTGAGCACTAGCCCTTCATTTCTTCCTAAGGTTGTCTCTGAATCAAACATTAATCAATCCATTCACTCACCAGCTTTCTTTCACAATTTCTCTAACAAAGGCAAATATTGTTTTCATTTATTAGATGTTCATGGACAGCTGGGGTTTTACCTTGACAGGACTAAAGATTGCAGAGTATCAGACCAATTGTTTGTTTCCTTTTCAAGACCAAGAATATGAAAATCTGTATCTAAAGTGACCCTATCTAAATGGTTAACAGATTATTGTTTTTATAAATGAAGGTAACACAATCGAAAATTATGTGCACCTGTAAGAGAGCATTCAACCAGATCCATTGCCACATCAGCTGTTTTTCATTCCAAAGCTTCTCAGGATGATATATGTGCAGCCGAAACTTGGGCTACGCCTTATACTTTTATCACTCATTAAAAACTAGAAATGATCTGCAGGGAAAGAGTATCTTTTGGCTCTGTTATTCAGGAATATCCTTCCACAAGGCTACCCAGGGAGTAAAGTAGTTGGGGAGTCTGTCCCAACTGACAAGAATTAACGAGGATTGACAACATCAGATAAAGAAGTTATGTACTCACCATAAAGTTCCATCTGTGTTGTCGATCTTTGTTCATTCTTGACATCCCACCCACCTTCCCCCTCCATTACATTTCCTGGAAGGTCGTACCCTTGTCCTGGGCTTTCATTACGGTTTTTACCTTGGACGTGGCTTCTTCTCATAACATATCTTCTTCTTGCTATAGCCTGCAAACTCGATTTGAGGTAATACAGAGAGGGGCATTGTGGTAGAGACTTGGTAGAGACAGCTCGAGAGTTTTTACTGACTGCCTCTGTCCATCAGAGACATAGGTGCCAGACCAGGGTGAATTTCCAATTACCCATCCATTGGTCCAAATCGCTCTTAAATAGTGTTAAGGAGGAGCTCTGCTTCCCTAATGTTCCACAGAATGGAATCTTCAACATGTCCTATGTAAGTCTCAAGCACATTGTATCTGTTTTGATCTAGTAGTTCTGGTGCTGTTTATGGTTAATCAGAACAGGGTCCAGCAATGCCTTGTACGCCAAGCAAAGAAATCAGAACAGGGTCCAGCAATGCCTTGTACGCCAAGCAAAGAAATCAAAACAGGGTCCAGCAATGCCTTGTACGCCAAGCAAAGAAATCAGAACAGGGTCCAGCAATGCCTTGTACGCCAAGCAAAGAAATCAAAACAGGGTCCAGCAATGCCTTGTACGCCAAGCAAAGAAATCAGAACAGGGTCCAGCAATGCCTTGTACGCCAAGCAAAGAAATCAAAACAGGGTCCAGCAATGCCTTGTACGCCAAGCAAAGAAATCAGAACAGGGTCCAGCAATGCCTTGTACGCCAAGCAAAGAAATCAGAACAGGGTCCAGCAATGCCTTGTACGCCAAGCAAAGAAATCAGAACAGGGTCCAGCAATGCCTTGTACGCCAAGCAAAGAAATCAGAACAGGGTCCAGCAATGCCTTGTACGCCAAGCAAAGAAATCAGAACAGGGTCCAGCAATGCCTTGTACGCCAAGCAAAGAAATCAAAACAGGGTCCAGCAATGCCTTGTACGCCAAGCAAAGAAATCAGAACAGGGTCCAGCAATGCCTTGTACGCCAAGCAAAGAAATCAGAACAGGGTCCAGCAATGCCTTGTACGCCAAGCAAAGAAATCAGAACAGGGTCCAGCAATGCCTTGTATGCCAAGCAAAGAAATCAGAACAGGGTCCAGCAATGCCTTGTACGCCAAGCAAAGAAATCAGAACAGGGTCCAGCAATGCCTTGTACGCCAAGCAAAGAAATCAGAACAGGGTCCAGCAATGCCTTGTACGCCAAGCAAAGAAATCAGAACAGGGTCCAGCAATGCCTTGTACGCCAAGCAAAGAAATCAGAACAGGGTCCAGCAATGCCTTGTACGCCAAGCAAAGAAATCAGAACAGGGTCCAGCAATGCCTTGTACGCCAAGCAAAGAAATCAGAACAGGGTCCAGCAATGCCTTGTACGCCAAGCAAAGAAATCAGAACAGGGTCCAGCAATGCCTTGTATGCCAAGCACAGAAATCAGAACAGGGTCCAGCAATGCCTTGTATGCCAAGCAAAGAAATCAAAACAGGGTCCAGCAATGCCTTGTACGCCAAGCAAAGAAATCAGAACAGGGTCCAGCAATGCCTTGTACGCCAAGCAAAGAAATCAGAACAGGGTCCAGCAATGCCTTGTACGCCAAGCAAAGAAATCAGAACAGGGTCCAGCAATGCCTTGTACGCCAAGCAAAGAAATCAGAACAGGGTCCAGCAATGCCTTGTATGCCAAGCACAGATTACCCCTCAGAAGTCTATATGACACTAAGTAAAGACACAGGGCTTTGAGGCAGTGGACACAGGGCAAAGGATCATTTGTTGGCCATTTCAGCATGTCTACTCCTGGACCCTCCCTTCTCAATGCATTCCTATGTTAAACTAGTTTGAATGAGGTATTATCTGCCAGGGCTCCTAGAAAACAAATGGCTTCTCCTTGGTATCTTAATAGAAATTAACTCTTTCTCAGTCTGAACCAGCTCATTAGGAGGATTTGGGTTTCTTAACATGGAAAATGATTTTGTGATTGCTGTAACTTCTGCAAGAAGAGTATTGGATTTTCAAGCCCTTATGGTGGGTCAGCCTTCTCTCATTTTTTACAAAGATAAGTTTCCTTAAGAACTAAACCTTACTGCATGCCTAAAGTGGTATCCAAGTTTACTTTGAGCCAAGCTGTCCAGCTTGCTGTCTTCTCTCCAGAACCTAAACATGAGAGAAAAAGGTTCTTCCACACACTGAATTTCCACAGACAATTTAGATATTATGTTGACATAACTAAAACTTTTCGAAACTCTGATCAGTTATTAATCTGTTATATGTCCATAGGTTCATACGTGTTTAATAGGCTAACTACCATAAGGGCCTTTTTAAGCCTAGCCATGCATCCCGAATCTCTGGCAAGTTGTAATGCCCTTGATAAGTAAAAGCATGGACCTGGGAGATGAACCATTTACAGGTTACCCGAGTCCCATTAGAGACATGGATGCCAAAGCATGGACCTGGGAGATGGACCATTTACAGGTTACCCGAGCCCCATTAGAAACATGGATGCCAAAGCATGGACCTGGGAGATGAACCATTTACAGGTTACCCGAGTCCCATTAGAGACATGGATGCCAAAGCATGGACCTGGGAGATGAACCATTTACAGGTTACCCGAGTCCCATTAGAGACATGGATGCCAAAGCTTGGACCTGGGAGATGGACCATTTACAGGTTACCCGAGTCCCATTAGAGACATGGATGCCAAAGCATGGGCCTGGGAGATGGACCATTTACAGGTTACCCGAGTCCCATTAGAGACATGGATGCCAAAGCATGGACCTGGGAGATGGACCATTTACAGGTTACCTGAGTCCCATTAGAGACATAGATGCCAAACTAGGGATGCATTTCTGGTTTCCTATCCAGTTATCTAAGTTGCACTTGAATTGGGTTAGGGAGGAACTGTGCTTCACATGGATGGGGAGCCTGTTCCATAGATGGGGTAGTCTCTGGGATACATACCTATCTCTCCAGCAGGTCCTATGTATATCACAGGCAAAGTTTAGATTTTTAGATTGGGTAATTTTGGTGTTCTTGTTTTGTGGAGGAGGTCCATCAGAGTGGGTTCTGACAATGCCTTGTATGCCAGGCATAGATGACCTCTCAAAGCCTGTAGGAGACAGAATACAGGGAAAGGGGGCCTTGACACAGTCTGCATATGTTATTTTACTTATGCCTTGTATTCTTTTAGTGAGAAACCGCTGTGGACGTTCCAATTGTTGAATATGCCTTTTTTAGACACATACCAAACGGGGCATTGTACTCAATGACTGGTCTGATGAATGCCAAATACAGTGGAACAATGACTTCCTTGGACTTAAGATGCCATACCTATGGAGGTAAGAAGGAAGAATGACCTGCAACAAAGAAGACTGTCTCTGAATGGTTGTCCCTTGCTATTACTTTTGTTTTATATACCTCAGCAAGTCATTTTCAGGCAGGGTCAAGGCTCACTCTACCAGGGCCTTGGCTTAATCTGTGGCTTTTTGGAAAGAGTTGGATTCTAGAAGTGTTCTAGAAGAAGTAATTTGGTCTAGTGTAATAGCACTACAAACTAGATTTGTTCTCCAGCTCTAAGGAAGGTTTTGATAGGACCATTTTCGAGGGGCTCTTGTACACTCATACTTCCTTGTCCAGGTCAATTTAAGCAAAGGTAGTATCAGCAATGGTAGTTTAAGTAATGATAGTTTAACCAGTGATAGTCTAAACAATTGTAGTTTAAACTGTGATGACCCACCACTGGAACAGTAATCAAGGAGCCTCAATCCTCACCACGGGCAACAGTGGTGGTGGGGGGGATTTCACTAGGAGGTTAACAGGTACACACACACTATTTTCAGGTGGAGCTCTCTGCATCAAGTGCAGCTTTCCTTAAGAGCATGCAGAGACCACAGTCAGTCTGGGGCTGGTTTCTTCCTCTTTCTGCAGATCTCCAGTAAGACTCCCCACTGGCACAGCTATAGAGCTGAGTCCTTAGCCAGGTCTTTCAACACTTCGTGTCCAAGCAATGCTTTGTGTCCCTGCCAAAGTAGCTCACACACACACACACACACACACACACACACACACACACACACACACACACCGGGGAAAGGCTGGCACAGGTTTACTAGCTATACCCCCCTTCTGCTCAGACTATAAGGTACAATGGATATAAAAAGTTTACACACCCCTGTTAAAAAATCAAAAGGTGCTTCAACAAAGTATTAATTTAAGGGTGTGCAAACAACAAAGTATTAGTTTAAGGGTGTGCACACATGCAACCAATGTATTGTACATTTTTTATTTTTTTATATTTTTCCCCTAACAGATTTGTTTGTTTTTCAATTGAATTGTACAGGTTATAGGTCACATTAAAGGTGGGAAACGTTTTGAAATGGTTTATTGTGGCCTAATTTTTTTATATCACAAAACATGGCATTTTAACAGGGGTATGTACACTTTTTATATCCACTGTAGTTACCACAGCCACCAGGACCCCTTATCAGCTACTTTAAGGCCCTTAAAGGCTGTTCAATCTTACTGTGTAATATTAATACTAATATAATGGTAGTTTGAACAAGAGCAAGGCTATTAGGAGTGCCCCCGCACAGTGTCACCAAATCAATATACAAATACTCTCAGAACTTAAATATCTCTACACAGCTCAGCCACAATGAAAAGTTTAAATATATTCAATGATAAATAATAAAAGAACAAGACAATACTAAATATATATTCACAGTGACATCAGAGTTCAAAACCACAGGAAATATTTAAAATAACATTGCAGTACAGGCTCACACAAATAAAGAAAAACAGCTAAACTAAGCTTTACTATATTCCTGACTTTAAGAGAGTTATACAGTTCCATAGAAATGTACTTCATTGGAGTAAGGCAGATGTGGTAAATGGTTCTTGTTAGGTCCAAGACCGAATGCAGAATGTTCTCTCTCTCTCTGAGAGTCTTCTCTGATTAATATCTAAAATATTACTGCTGGGATAGCTTGTATAATGACATAATTTCTGGTCATCTGACTTCTAGTTCCCAGGCCAAAACCCCCATTGCGAGAAGCTGGCAGCATTTAGCATCTGCCTGTACAAATATACAGGCAAGGGTCTTCCAAGATCTTTGGCAGATACTTGAAGTCATGAAACAATTGTATTCCTTCATGCTTCAAAAGTAACAGTTAGTTCACTACAAGGGCAATACAGAAAGCTTCCTAGCACAAACTGTGCATCTAGCTGCACTGAAAACTTTAGAGGTAGCCTGTTTATTGAGTCCTATAAAGTAATTTAATTTCAAATATTTTTCAAAGTTTACTAGACTGAGATTAGCTTCTTGTATCCCAGTTTCCACTGTTATGCATTTAAACAGTTAACAATAGTGCATGTAAATTTCTGTTCTCTTCCAGTAGGGCACACTGTGGGTACATTTTAAACACCTTTTCAACACAAGCCTCTGTACAAGCTGTTTGATATACACGTGACATACATTTCTAATAATATTTGGAACACAAGCATCTGTATAAATCATTTTGATATTCACCAATGACATATAATTATTTACAAAATTCAGTATTATCGCAACCAGATTTTTGCGATTGCGAAATGCCCCTTCTTGAAAAGGAATGACTGCATGAAGCACTGTAAGGCGTGATTGATGCTCCGTTTTACATTTCAAAGAGTGTGCATTACCTGCAGGAGCAAAAAAAAAATGTCAAAAATCCTAGGGGTGTTTGGCATGAATCACGTTTCGATTGTCATGGATGCTGCCTTTCTGATGAATGCAAGGTTTGGATTCGTCAGGTAAGACTCCTTCACAGAAGGAGAACACAGACACAGGACATAAGTTTTTGGTAAAGTCCTAGTTTCTCACAAATGTGTACACATTCTTGAAAACAACAGTGCAATGTGAGATCACCCTAACTAATGGTTTGAAAAAGTGAGGGTGGAGTATGGTGACATTGGGTTATGGGTTTCTTTGTCAAGGAAGAAGTCGGCAGTACTGATTTGTTTTGCTTTTGCAATAGTGGCATGGTCGGGGGGGGGTATACTGAACTGATTTCTGATGTCATTACTGCCGTACTGTGTTATGCGAGTCACAGGACAAAAATCACAGAGCTGTGATTCCCACATGAAGGTCATCCAGCAGCCAGACTTGCAGGAAGCGACATGGTGCCAGTAAACACCATGAAGAAACCACAACAGTGTGTTTTGCACTTTATATTGATAGCAGTCCAGAAATCAACATGTAGTGTTAAAGAAAACACGCTACTTTACAGTATGACAATATTAACAAACATTTTTCGTGAGCGGGAACCATCCTGTACTGCCGCAAAAATCTGGTTGCGATAATACGGAAGTACCCAAAATTCCAGCAAGCTGTGCTGGCAGCACTTCCTTTGGTCAAATGCACAGTGACAGTCTGCCCATGTAGCTAAGGCTGCTGCAGTGATCAAGTAATAAACATGGTGTCCTCCCATGTAGCTAAGGCAGCTGCAGTGATCAAGTAATAAACATGGTGTCTGCCCATGTAGCTAAGGCTGCTGCAGTGATCAAGTAATAAACATGGTGTCTGCCCATGTAGCTAAGGCAGCTGCAGTGATCAAGTAATAAACATGGTGTCCTCCCATGTAGCTAAGGCAGCTGCAGTGATCAAGTAATAAACATGGTGTCCTCCCATGTAGCTAAGGCTGCTGCAGTGATCAAGTAATAAACATGGTGTCCTCCCATGTAGCTAAGGCTGCTGCAGTGATCAAGTAATAAACATGGTGTCTGCCCATGTAGCTAAGGCAGCTGCAGTGATCAAGTAGTAAACATGTTGTCTGCCCATGTAGCTAAGGCAGCTGCAGTGATCAAGTAATAAACATGGTGTCTCCCATGTAGCTAAGGCAGCTGCAGTGATCAAGTAATAAACATGTTGTCTGCCCATGTAGCTAAGGCAGCTGCAGTGATCAAGTAATAAACATGGTGTCTGCCCATGTAGCTAAGGCAGCTGCAGTGATCAAGTAATAGACATGGTGTCCTCCCATGTAGCTAAGGCAGCTGCAGTGATAAAGTAATAAACATGGTGTCTGCCCATGTAGCTAAGGCTGCTGCAGTGATCAAGTAATAGACATGGTGTCTGCCCATGTAGCTAAGGCAGCTGCAGTGATCAAGTAATAGACATGGTGTCTGCCCATGTAGCTAAGGCTGCTGCAGTGATCAAGTAATAAACATGGTGTCCTCCCATGTAGCTAAGGCAGCTGCAGTGATCAAGTAATAAACATGGTGTCTGCCCATGTAGCTAAGGCTGCTGCAGTGATCAAGTAATAAACATGTTGTCTGCCCATGTAGCTAAGGCAGCTGCAGTGATCAAGTAATAAACATGGTGTCTGCCCATGTAGCTAAGGCTGCTGCAGTGATCAAGTAATAAACATGGTGTCTGCCCATGTAGCTAAGGCTGCTGCAGTGATCAAGTAATAGACATGGTGTCCTCCCATGTAGCTAAGGCTGCTGCAATGATCAAGTAATAGACATGGTGTCTGCCCATGTAGCTAAGGCTGCTGCAGTGATCAAGTAATAGACATGGTGTCCTCCCATGTAGCTAAGGCAGCTGCAGTGATCAAGTAATAAACATGGTGTCTGCCCATGTAGCTAAGGCTGCTGCAGTGATCAAGTAATAAACATGGTGTCTGCCCATGTAGCTAAGGCTGCTGCAGTGATCAAGTAATAGACATGGTGTCTGCCCATGTAGCTAAGGCTGCTGCAGTGATCAAGTAATAAACATGGTGTCTGCCCATGTAGCTAAGGCAGCTGCAGTGATCAAGTAATAAACATGGTGTCTGCCCATGTAGCTAAGGCAGTTGCAGTGATCAAGTAATAAACATGGTGTCTGCCCATGTAGCTAAGGCAGCTGCAGTGATCAAGTAATAGACATGGTGTCTGCCCATGTAGCTAAGGCTGCTGCAGTGATCAAGTAATAAACATGGTGTCTGCCCATGTAGCTAAGGCTGCTCAAATGATCAAGTAATAAACATGGTGCAGTTATGTAAGCAGACATACCATAACAGTAGGTATCTGAATCATCGCTGCTGCAGTATCTTCTTCCTCCCTCCATCCACTTTACTTTATAGATATATAGGTTCGTTTTGCATATTTTTTTTTTTACAAGAGTGAGGACTTTCAGTTTTTTTAGCAAATACCTCTTTCAGGTGTCTAGCCTCCCTCTGTCAGATGGTATCAAATGCTCTCAAGTGCTTGGCACCCAAACCACTGTTTTTCTCTAGCACTGCTCGACCTAGTAATATTTTGGACATGTGGAAGGTACCCTTAAGCTTTAGAATTTGTTCAGCTGTTATATCCTTTGTAGGATGTAACCCTTATAACTAAAGCTACTGCAGCAGTGATCATTCAAATATCTATTGTAATGGTAAATTTACTTACACTACTTTCTTTCCAGATAAGTACAGTCTAGTGTATTGCTATTGCCATCAAGATGTACTCAGTAAAAATTCCCTCTTATTTAAAAAAAATGCTTTGATCCAAAATAGACATGCCAGAATTCATTGCACAGTTGTTTGGCTTTATTATGAAATGGTGCACGTTATAAGTACTTACAAGTGGTTGATTTCTTTTATGTAGATATGAATCATATTGTTATAATGAGAATTTGTGACGCCTGTCTAAGATTAACTCATGTCAACAAAGAAATTTGTTGTATTCTGTTGTGGCAAAAATAATTGAATATGCTGTACTACTTACTGTTAAAACCCTCCTTTCACATTCCCTGGTATCAATTCCCTCAGTAATGTCAAATAAGCTATATGTTTTGAAGTTTATGTACTCCATTAAGGCACTTTAACAGTGTGTCACCTTCTTGTTTTATTTGATGACTGTGTTAGGAGACTGTAGATCCCTTTTCTAACCCTATTTTTGAGATGTTACTCTGCATTTTTATGTTTCTGAGGTCACTGAACTTAGAATATAAAGAAGATACTTTGTATTTACCCGTAGAAAGGAGAGAAAATTCCTGCTCGAGGCTACTGGGGGGACATTGTGACTGGACCCTACATTGCATTTGGGATTGAAAGTGAAGAGAAGAGCCTGCTTGAGACACGTAACGGGATTCATGTGAAGGTAACGAATGACGGACCCTCTTCAGGTGCCAGTGGTTTCTTTTTCCTCCCTTTCCTGTGCGTACGAATGTAATGAGGACATCTGCGTTGTTGTACCATTAAACTGTGGTTTGAAATGTAATGCATACAAATGTGTTCTCTTCTCATCTGATGGCTGAACTCTGCAATGTTGTAATACAGTATAAGTAGGTATAAAGCAGTTACAGTGTAAGTAATAAGTGTACAGCGACCACAGTGCAGGTAATAAGTGTACAGCGACCACAGTGTAAGTAATAAGTATATAGTGACCACATTGTAAGTAATAAGTGTACAGCGACCACAGTGTAAGTAATAAGCATACAGTGACCACAGTGTAAGTAATAAGTATGCAGCGACTACAGTGTAAGTAATGTGTACAGCGACCACAGTGTAAGTAATAAGTTTACAGAGGTTACAGTATAAGTAATAAGTATACAGCAACCACAGTATAAGTAATACTTGTACAGTGACCACAGTGTAAGCAACCGCAACGTAAGTAATAAGTATACAGTGACCACAGTGTAAGTAATAAGTATACAGTGACCACAGTGTAAGTAATAAGTGTACAGCGACCACAGTATAAGTAATACATCTACAGCGACCGCAGTGTAAGTAATAAGTGCACAGCAACCGCAGGGTAAGTAATAAGTGTACACCGACTACAGTGTAAGTAATAAGTGTACAGTGACCACAGTGTAACTAATAAGTGTACAGCGACTGCAGTGTAAGTGTAAAGTAACCACAGTGTAAGTAATAAGTATACAGAAGTTACAGTGTAAGTAATGTGTACAGCAACCATGGTGTAAGTAATAAGTGTACGGCAGCCACAGTGTAAGTAATGTGTACAGCAACCACAGTGTAAGTAATAACTATACAGAGGTTGCAGTATAAGTAATAAGTATACAGCAAACACAGTGTAAGTAATAGTGTACAGCAGTTACAGTTTAAGTAATAAGTGTACAGCGACCACAGTGTAGTAATAACTATACAGTGACTACAATGTAAGTAATAAGTGTACAGCAACCACAGTGTAAGTAATAAGTATACAGTGACTACAGTGCAAGTAATAAGTGTACAGCAACCACTGTGTAAGTAATAGTCTACAGCAGCCACAGTGTAAGTAAAAGTGTACAGCAGTTACACTGTGGTCACTGTATACTTATTACTTAAACTGTAAGTAATAAGGATACAGCAACCACAGTATAAGTGATATGTGTACAGCGACCACAGTGTAAGTAATAAGTGTACAGAGGTTACAGTATAAGTAATAAGTATACAGCAACCACAGTATAAGTAATACTTGCACAGTGACCACAGTGTAAGCAACCGCAACGTAAGTAATAAGTATACAGTGACCACAGTGTAAGTAATAAGTGTACAGCAACCACAGTATAAGTAATACATCTACAGCGACTGCAGTGTAAGTAATAAGTGTATACAGACCGCAGTGTAAGTAATAAGTGTACAGTGACCACAGTGTAACTAATAAGTGTACAGCGACCGCAGTGTAAGTGTAAAGTAACCACAGTACAAGTAATAAGTATACAGAAGTTACAGTGTAAGTAATGTGTACAGCAACCACAGTGTAAGTAATAACTATACAGAGGTTACAGTATAAGTAATAAGTATACAGCAAACACAGTGTAATAGTGTACAGCAGTTACAGTTTAAGTAATAAGTGTACAGCGACCACACTGTAGTTAATATGTGTACAGCAACCACAGTCTAAGGAATAAGCGTACATTGACCACAGAGTAAGTAATAAGTATGCAGCAGCCACAGTGTAAGTAATAGGTGTACAGCAACCACAGTATAACTAATACGTGTACAGCAACCACAGTGTAAGGAATAAGTGTACAGTGACCACACAGTAAGTAATAAGTATAGTATAGTGTACAGCAGCCACAGTGAAAGTAATAAATATACAGCAACCACAGTATAAGGAATAAATGTACAGTGACCACTGTGTAAGTAATAAGTGTACAGTGACCATAGTGTAACTAATACGTATACAGAGTTTACCATATAAGTAATAAGTATACAGCAAGTACAGTGTAAGTAATAAGTGTACAGCGACCACACTGTAGGTAATATGTGTGCAGCAAACACAGTTTAAGGACTAATTGTACAGTGACCACAGAGTAAGTACTAAGTATACAGCAGAACCAACTATAATAGACAAAAAAAATCCAATCTATATTGGACTGGACACTGACCAACTATCCCAAGCAAAATGATACAGTAGGCTGTCTCCCAGATGATCTAAGTGATCATCTCCCCACCTTTCTACTCCACAAACACTCCAGTCACCCCAAACCGGTTGGATACAAAATAATACAAGATGACCGTAACCTTACCCCAAAATACCTAAATACAATCCTAAGCGCCTGCAACTGGGAACCACTACGAACACTAGGGTTAGACCAGGCAGTACTTCAATACTACCTTCTCCAACATTCTTAACAGCCGTGCTCCCAGCAGAAAGATCAGAGTTAAGGTCAACTATGCACCCTGGATAAGTAAGGACACTAGAGCCTTGCTAAAAGCCAGAGATAAAGCCTGGAAAATCTGGAAAACTGACAATAGCCCTAGCTCTAGGTAATACTATCAACAGCTTAGAAACAAGGCCAAGGCTGAATCCAAAATAAACAAATAAAACTATTTTCTTAGTGCCCAAAGCAAATATTCAAAGAATCCACAAAAATTCTGGCATGTCATTAACTCCCTACTAAAGTCAGGCAAAGCCACTACTCCAGCATCCAACTCTACAGACAATACCCTAGACATAGCTTCTCAATTTAATAACCATTTTACTACGTCCATCTTAGCCCTGTCTAGTCAAATAACCAAAAATAACCTACCTCAGTCGCAACCCAACCTATCCCACAGAACCCTTCTTTCAGCCCATCACCTTTGCCCACCTCAACTATCAAAAAACTCCTCCTAAAACTCAAACCAACCACATTGGCAGCTGATAAACATACATGCTGTATACCTAAAAATGGCTAGCAACTCCCTATCATATCCTGTCTCCATCCTAATCAACCACTCCATACAAGAATCCTACATACCCAAACTCTGGAAAGTATCTCACATCATTCCTCTCCATAAAGGAGGTAACTCCTATGACTTCTCCAACTACCAGCCTGTTGCCATCCTGTGCCTCCTATCTAAACTTCTTGAGAAAGGCATCCACTTGCAGGTGATGACATTTCTTAATACACGCAATCTCCTATCTACCACACAACATGGTTTCCGTCCACATCACAGCACTACCACTGCCCTTCTATCCTTCACTAATCCTATCAACCTTCACAGGAATAAAAACAGATATGTACCAGCCATTTTCCTAGACCTCTCAAAGGCATTTGACATGGTCTCCCACTCCATCCTACTAGACTCACTAACATCACTATCCTTCACCTCCTCTACTATAGCCTGGTTCAGAAGCTACCTATCTGACAGGCAACAATCTGTCCAGTGGAAAGGAAATGTCGTCTCCATAACTTCCAACCACCATAGGAGTCCCACAGGGCTGTATACAGGGCCCACTACTATTTTTCCATATTCACAAATAACCTCAATAGCTCTACATAACATGCCACACTCATTCAATATGCAGATGATTCAACCCTGATCTGCTCCGCCTCATTTCCCACCACCCTACAAACACTCACTTGGGATACCTTCAACTCTGTAGAAAAATGAATCTCAGGTATCCAACTAATTCTAAATCCCAAAAAAACAAAATTGCTACTATTTTCCCCTAATAGATAAAAAAACCCTCTCCTTTACCATAACATCTAAGGACGGCACCACCATCTCCCCCTCTAACGACACCAAACTTGTGGGGATTGAAATTGACAACAATATTCACTTTGTCCACATCTCACATGCCATAAAACTAGTACACAAAAAGCTAGGCTCCCTTTACAGGCATAAGTTCTCTCTCTCACAAAAAGATAGTCACTCTTGCAGAAAGCCACCTCCTCTCAACTCTATTATACGCAGCACCAATCTTCACCCAAATCAGAAAGTGTGACCTAGACAAACTAGAATCCTGCTACAATAAAATAGGCAAGTTTGCTACAAATTCAACCTATAGAACCCATCACTGTACTGCACTAAAAGAACTAAAATGGCTCGAGTTACCACAGCTACTTAGCTATCACCAGCTGAGCACAGCCTACAATATTCTCAAATACCCTGAAAAAAAAACCCTCGATATCTAGTCTACTTACTGTCTACACTGCAAACCGGTACCTTAGATTTAGTGAAAAGTCTCTCCTCTCCATCACCAAGGCCAATAATAATTTATTTATTTTTACTTATTTACATTTGTTGACTGGGCTAGTCTAACTGGATATATGTCCATTTTCAGTAGAGGCCCAGGGAGAAAAGCTCCAACCAGTAGCAGAGACAAGTTTACAATATACAGTAAAAAATTACATCTATTTAAAAACACATTGTTTAATTTGAGGATGAGATACTTATAAAAAAAAGAATTCCAAAAAATATAACATCGTGTTTTTTTTTTTTTATAAAGCAGTGGAGAAGAGAAGAGTTGAGAGAGTAGAAAAGAGGTTTAGAGGTCAGACAGGGTTATATAAGGGAGAGAGCAGTGAGTTATCAGATGATGGTTAAAGTTAATTCTTATCGGGAGGGAGTAGATGCAAGAAAGGAAAGAACAATAGGAACCTGGTTCTGGTGTAATTCTTGTATATTGGGTCTAATCAATCAGGGTTGGAGCAGGGACAAAGCCAACAATTCTTTAAATATTCTTTAAGATGTTTTTTATACAGTTGAGTGTAAGCAAGAGAGGAAAGTTCACTAGGGAGTTGATTCCAGCTTTTTCCCCACTGTGTTGGTGAAGAGCGAGTCCCCTGCTTTGTTGCTAGATTTGACAGAAGAAACTAGAAATTTGTTAGCTGAGCGAAGTGTAGGGAGATTCTTGTTGGGGGTGATTAGATTAGTAAGGATTGGGGTATTATTAGGGTGATAGAGTATTTTTTGAGTGATAACAAGCTGCTGATAGAGTAATTTGTTATCCAGTTGTAGCCATCCCAGTTGTTTGAGGTTGTGACAGTGATGTGTTCTATAGGGGGAACTGGTAGCAAATCTAGCTATATTATTATAACAGGTGGAATGTTTAGTAATGTTATTTCTAGACAGATTAGTATAAATTGCAGAAGCATAGAACAGGGTAGAGGATAGGTGGGTCTGAGCAATAGTAATTCTCGCTGGGGGGGGTAAGGAAGGGTTTGAGTCTGTAGAAGGAGCCTAGTTTTTTCTTGACAGTTTTTATTGTTGAGTTAATATGGTCATCAAAGCTAAGGGTGTTGTCAATTGTAACACCCAGTAAACGTGTTGTGGTGTCAGGGACTATATTTGTGCCATTGTTAGAGGTTATTATGAAATTTGGTAGAGGTGACTTAAGAGTAGGAGCAAAGAGTAGCAGTTTTGTTTTTTTTTAGGGTTCAGAAGGAGGCAGTGTTGCATGAACCAATTTTCAACACTGATTAATACTGTTTGGGTCTGGAATTGGAGAGAGTTTATGGACTTGGCAGAACAAATTAATGTTGAGTCATCAGCATGTTGAATGCAAGTGGCTTGAGGAATTTTGGTATGTACGTTGTTAATAAATAATGAAAAGAGAAGAGGGCCTAAAATGGAGCCTTGATGTAGGTTGTTAATAAATAATGAAAAGAGGAGAGGGCCTAAAATGGAGCCTTGAGGTAGATTGTTAATAAATAATGAAAAGAGAAGAGGACCTAAAATGGAGCCTTGGTGTAGATTGTTAATAAATAATGAAAAGAGAAGAGGACCTAAAATGGAGCCTTGATGTAGATTGTTAATAAATAATGAAAAGAGAAGAGGGCCTAAAATGGAGCCTTGATGTAGATTGTAGATTGCTAATAAATAATGAAAAGAGAAGAGGGCCTAAAATGGAGCCTTGATGTAGATTGTTAATAAATAATGAAAAGAGAAGAGGGCCTAAAATGGACCCTTGAGGTAGATTGCTAATAAATAATGAAAAGAGAAGAGGGCCTAAAATGGAGCCTTGATGTAGATTGTTAATAAATAATGAAAAGAGAAGAGGGCCTAAAATGGAGCCTTGATGTAGATTGTTAATAAATAATGAAAAGAGAAGAGGGCCTAAAATGGAGCCTTGATGTAGATTGTTAATAAATAATGAAAAGAGAAGAGGGCCTAAAATGGAGCCTTGATGTAGATTGTTAATAAATAATGAAAAGAGAAGAGGGCCTAAAATGGAGCCTTGATGTAGATTGTTAATAAATAATGAAAAGAGAAGAGGGCCAAAAATGGAGCCTTGATGTAGATTGTTAATAAATAATGAAAAGAGAAGAGGACCTAAAACGGAGCCTTGATGTAGATTGTTAATAAATAATGAAAAGAGAAGAGGACCTAAAATGGAGCCTTGATGTAGATTGTTAATAAATAATGAAAAGAGAAGAGGACCTAAAACGGAGCCTTGATGTAGATTGTTAATAAATAATGAAAAGAGAAGAGGGCCTAAAATGGAGCCTTGAGGTAGATTGTTAATAAATAATGAAAAGAGAAGAGGGCCTAAAATGGAGCCTTGAGGTAGATTGTTAATAAATAATGAAAAGAGAAGAGGACCTAAAATGGAGCCTTGATGTAGATTGTTAATAAATAATGAAAAGAGAAGAGGGCCTAAAATGGAGCCTTGATGTAGATTGTTAATAAATAATGAAAAGAGGAGAGGGCCTAAAATGGAGCCTTGATGTAGATTGTTAATAAATAATGAAAAGAGGAGAGGGCCTAAAACGGTGCCTTGATGTAGATTGTTAATAAATAATGAAAAGAGAAGAGGACCTAAAATGGAGCCTTGATGTAGATTGTTAATAAATAATGAAAAGAGAAGAGGGCCTAAAATGGAGCCTTGATGTAGATTGTTAATAAGTAATGAAAAGAGAAGAGGGCCTAAAATGGAGCCTTGATGTAGATAGTTAATAAATAATGAAAAGAGAAGAGGGCCTAAAATGGAGCCTTGATGTAGATTGTTAATAAATAATGAAAAGAGAAGAGGGCCTAAAATGGAGCCTTGATGTAGATTCTTAATAAATAATGAAAAGAGAAGAGGGCCTAAAATGGAGCCTTGATGTAGATTGTTAATAAATAATGAAAAGAGGAGAGGGCCTAAAATGGAGCCTTGATGTAGATTGTTAATAAATAATGAAAAGAGAAGAGGACCTAAAATGGAGCCTTGATGTAGATTGTTAATAAATAATGAAAAGAGAAGAGGACCTAAAATGGAGCCTTGATGTAGATTGTTAATAAATAATGAAAAGAGAAGAGGGCCTAAAATGGAGCCTTGATGTAGATTGTTAATAAATAATGAAAAGAGAAGAGGGCCTAAAATGGAGCCTTGATGTAGATTGTTAATAAATAATGAAAAGAGAAGAGGGCCTAAAATGGAGCCTTGATGTAGATTGTTAATAAATAATGAAAAGAGAAGAGGGCCTAAAATGGAGCCTTGATGTAGATTGTTAATAAATAATGAAAAGAGAAGAGGGCCTAAAATGGAGCCTTGATGTAGATTGTTAATAAATAATGAAAAGAGAAGAGGGCCTAAAATGGAGCCTTGATGTAGATTGTTAATAAATAATGAAAAGAGAAGAGGGCCTAAAATGGAGCCTTGATGTAGATTCTTAATAAATAATGAAAAGAGAAGAGGGCCTAAAATGGAGCCTTGATGTAGATTGTTAATAAATAATGAAAAGAGGAGAGGGCCTAAAATGGAGCTTTGATGTAGATTGTTAATAAATAATAAAAAGAGAAGAGGGCCTAAAATGGAGCCTTGATGTAGATTGTTAATAAGTAATGAAAAGAGAAGAGGACCTAAAATGGAGCCTTGATGTAGATTGTTAATAAGTAATGAAAAGAGAAGAGGACCTAAAATGGAGCCTTGATGTAGATTGTTAATAAATAATGAAACGAGAAGAGGACCTAAAATGGAGCCTTGATGTAGATTGTTAATAAATAATGAAAAGAGAAGAGGGCGTAAAATGGAGCCTTGATGTAGATTGTTAATAAATAATGAAAAGAGAAGAGGGCCTAAAATGGAGCCTTGATGTAGATTGTTAATAAATAATGAAAAGAGAAGAGGGCCTAAAATGGAGCCTTGATGTAGATTGTTAATAAATAATGAAAAGAGAAGAGGGCCTAAAATGGAGCCTTGATGTAGATTGTTAATAAATAATGAAAAGAGAAGAGGGCCTAAAATGGAGCCTTGATGTAGATTGTTAATAAATAATGAAAAGAGGAGAGGGCCTAAAATGGAGCCTTGATGTAGATTGTTAATAAATAATGAAAAGAGAAGAGGGCCTAAAATGGAGCCTTGATGTAGAGTGTTAATACATAATGAAAAGAGAAGAGGGCCTAAAATGGAGCCTTGATGTAGATTGTTAATAAATAATGAAAAGAGAAGAGGGCCTAAAATGGAGCCTTGATGTAGATTGTTAATAAATAATGAAAAGAGAAGAGGGCCTAAAATGGAGCCTTGATGTAGATTGTTAATAAATAATGAAAAGAGAAGAGGGCCTAAAATGGAGCCTTGATGTAGATTGTTAATAAATAATGAAAAGAGAAGAGGGCCTAAAATGGAGCCTTGATGTAGGTTGTTAATAAATAATGAAAAGAGAAGAGGACCTAAAATGGAGCCTTGATGTAGATTGTTAATAAATAATGAAAAGAGGAGAGGGCCTAAAATGGAGCCTTGATGTAGATTGTTAATAAATAATGAAAAGAGAAGAGGGCCTAAAATGGAGCCTTGATGTAGATTGTTAATAAATAATGAAAAGAGAAGAGGGCCTAAAATGGAGCCTTGAGGTACTCCGATGTTCATAGGGAGGGAAGAAGAAAGGGTATTATTCCAAAGGACTGCCTGCTGACTGTTTTCAAGATAGGATTTAAACCATAGTAGAGACTGTGAGTCAAGTGATTGGGCTTTTAGGATTTCAATGAGTAAGTTGTGGTTCACCATGTCGAAGGCCTTTGAAAGGTCAATAAATAGAGCAGAAGAGAAAGTATTGTTGTTACAATTTTTGTTTATAGAGTCAGTAAAGGATAGTAGAGCGGTAGTTGTGCTATGGAATGGTCTAAAGCCATGTTGGCAGTTTGCAAGTATGTTATTATGGATAAGGTGGTCAAGTAGTTGTCTATGCATTTTTCCATTATTTTGGCAATTGGTGAGAGTAAGGCTATAGGTCTAAAATTTGAGAGCTCAGTAGATGTACCACCTTTGTGTAGGGGGTTGATGTGGGAATAATGCAGGGAAAGCACTCTACTCCCACACCGTTGCCAGAAATTGAAACTCTCTACCCCATTCCATGTCCACTGCCCCCTCCACCTCCATATTCAAAAACTCCCTCAAATCACATATCCTTAGTACCTGGTTATGTCCCTGTATCACATAATGATCATGTGCTTGCTCTCTGATCACCTGCATGCTTGTTCATTTTAAAAGTTGAACTTTTAACTGTAGAATTTGCTTAATATATTTTCTTCTCTTACCAATTTATAACTGACATTGTCGTTTTACTTATTTTCTGTACCATCATTTATTTGGAGTGTTTTTAGTTATTTCTTGTTAATTACTTATGTTCACCATATATGTTGTAACCTGTTTACTACATCTTATTTGTGTATTATACTTGCTGTAATGTTTTTGTACAACTAGATGCCGGAGCTTTTCTCCCCGTGCCTCCACTGAAAATGGACCTGGTCCAGTCAGAATTTCCAGGTTAACAAATGTAAAATAAATAATAATAAATCAATGTACAGCAAGCACAGTGTAAGAAATAAGTGTACTGCAACCACAGTGTAAGTAATACTGTACAGCATTTACAGTGTAAGTAATATGTGTACAGCGACCACACTGTAGGTAAAGTGTACAGCGACCACATTGTGAGGAATACATGTACAGCGACCGCTGTGTAAGGAATACATGTACAGCAACCACAGTGTAAGGAATAACTGCACAGAGGTTACAGTATAAGTAATGTGTACAGCGACCAAAGTGTAAGTAATAAATGTACAGCGACCACAGTGTAAGTAATAAGTGTACAGCGACCACAGTGTAAGTAGTAACTGTACAGAGGTTACAGTATAAGTAATAAGTGCACAGCAACCACAGTGTAAGTAATACTTGTACAGAGGCTACAGTATAAGTAATACGTGTACAGCGACCACAGTATATGTAGTAACTGTACAGAGGTTACAGTATAAGTAATAAGTGTACAGCAACCACAGTGTAAGTAATAAGTGTACAGTGGTTACAGTGTAAGTAATAATTATACAGTGACCACAGTAAAAATCCAAAGAACAACGAATAACAGCAGAGAAAACAGGCAAAATCCATTTTATTAACAAAATGGTGAGCACTCTTATACAATACCAAACTTCATCAAACAATGCTACTACTAACTGCCCCATTTAAATAACATCATCAAACAAATGATCAGTGACATCAGCCTCATAAATGTTCACAAATATTAATAAATATTCATGAATTACATCATAAAGAACCACCCCCTCCAAAGTACTTTAGGAATGTAATAAACTTATTATTTTTATTTTTATTTTACATTTGTTGACCGGGCTAGTCTAGCTGGATATATATCCGTTTACAGTAGAGGCCCGGCTAATTTTAAAGGTGGAACAGTTTGATATATAACCTTTAAGCACATAACACCTTTTCTGAAACCTTTTATGAAACATAAGATTCAAACTTATGCTTATATAAATTTTAAATACATTAATCTTGCATAATAAAAAGATATCTTTGAATACAGTTTATGTAATAAGTGTACAGCAATCACAATGTAAGCAATAGTTTACAGTGACCACAGTGTAAGTAATAAGTGTACAGTGACAACACTGTAGATATGTGTGCAGTAACACAGTGTAAGGAATAAGTGTACAGTGACCACAGAGTAAGTAATAAGTATACAGCAACCATAGTGTAAGTAATAAGTATACAGAGGTTACAGGGTAAGTAATAAGTGTACAGCGACCACAGTGTAAGTAGTAACTGTACAGAGGTTACAGTATAATAAGTGCACAGCAACCACAGTGGTAAATAATAAGTGTACAGAGGTTACAGTATAAGTAATACTTGTACAGCGACCACAGTGTAAGCACTCCTTACCCAGCTCAATATAAAACCAACTAAACCAATCCATACTTATGTATTTATTATATACTAACAAAACAGTGCATATAATAAATATACACAGGTTGCAGTATATGTAATAAGTGTACAGCAACTACAGTGTAAGTAATAAGTATACAGCAACCACTGTGTAAGTAATACGTGTACAGTGACCATAGTGAAAGTAATAAGTATACACAGGTTACAGTACATATAATTGTACAGCAACCACAATGTAAGTAATAGGTATACACAGGTTACAGTATATGTAATGTGTACAGCAACTGCAATGTAAGTAATAGGTATACACAGGTTACAGTTTATGTAATAAGTGTACAGCAATCACAATGTAAGCAGTAGTTTACAGTGACCACAGTGTAAGTAATAAGTGTACAGTGACAACACTGTAGATATGTGTGCAGTAACACAGTGTAAGGAATAAGTGTACAGTGACCACAGAGTAAGTAATAAGTATATAGCGACCATAGTGTAACAATAAGTATACAGAGGTTACAGGGTAAGTAATAAGTGTACAGCGGCCACAGTGTAAATAGTAACTGTACAGAGGTTACAGTATAATAAGTGCACAGCAACCACAGTGGTAAATAAGTGTACAGAGGTTACAGTATAAGTAATACTTGTACAGCGATCACAGTGTAAGTAGTAACTGTACAGAGGTTACAGTATAAGTAATATGTGTACAGCATCCACAGTGTAAGTAGTAAGTGTACAGAGACCACAGTGTAAGTAATGAGTACAGCGGTTACAGTGTAAGTAATAATTATACAGTGACCACAGTAAAAATCCAGCAAACAACGAATATGAGCAGAGAAAACAGGGAAAATCCATTTTTTTAACAAAATGGTGAGCACTTTCTTCTTATACAATTCCAAAACCTCATCAGACAGTGCTACTACTAACTGCCCCATTTAAATAACATCATCAAACAAATGGTCAGTGACATCAGCCTCATAAATAATCACAAATATTAATAAATATTCATGAATTACAACATAAAGAACCACCCTCTCCAAAGTACTTTAAGAATGTGATAAACCATAATTTAAAACACATAACACTTTAATATAGCACCTTTAAAAACATAACTCTTCTCCTAAAACCTTTTATGAAAAATAAGATTTGAACTTATGCTTATATAAATTTTAAATACATTAATCTTGTATAATAAAAACATATCTTTGAATGCAAACAAGCGAAACGGCTGTATTCTACTCGTAAAAAGTTTTATGTGAGCGCTTTCGTTTAGATCAGTTTCCAAACTTCTTCAGACAATTCTTCCATGTATGCAGTAGTTTTTATCCACATTCTAGTAAAAACATCATCAACCCAATTAACACATTACGAATGCAATTAATAAAATATTAAAGCTACACATCCTAAAATACATTCACATTACAAATCTGTGAATTAATAAATTCTAGTTAATTCACTAATATTATTAAGACCATGAAAAAATCATTAAGTATATGAGAAAGCGCTCACATAATAAAACTTTTTACGAGGGGAATACAGCCGTTTTGCTTGTTTGTTTTTTACCAGTTTTGGAGTTTCGTCGTTTGTGCTTTTTTTTTATCTTTCAATGCAGGCATATACAAGCACTCCTTACCCACCTCAATATAAAACCAACAAACCCAATCCATAGTTATGTATTTATTATCTACAGAACAGTAGATATACGTATACACAGGTTACAGTATATTTAATAAGTCTACAGCAATCCTAATGTAAGTAATAAGTATGCAGCGGCCACAGTGTATGAAATAAGTGTACAGCGACCACAGTGTAATTAATAAGTGTACAGATGTTACAGTATAATAAGTGTACAGCAACCACAGTGTAATTAATAAGTGTACAGAGACCACAATGTAAGTAATAAGTGTACAGCGACCACAGTGTAATTAATAAGTGTACAGAGACCACAATGTAAGTAATAAGTATACAAAGGTTACATTATAAGTAAAGTGTACAGCAACTGCAGTGTAAGTAATAGTGTACAGCAGTTACAGTTTAAGTAGTAAGTATACAGCAACCACTGTATAAGTTAATACGTGTACAGCCCATTTCTTCCCCTCTCCATCTGCTCAGCTTAACCTATAAATATTGGTTAAACCTTTAGGCGCCATTTTTAAAATCCCTGTGCTCTGGCCAAAAGCCCGTAGCTCTCCGGGTGGTGTGTGGACCGTAAGTGCGTTTTTTCTTTGTATCTACTATATTAGACGTTGTTCTTTAAATAGTGCTGAGTAGTTATTAGTACATTCTTATGCTTCGAAGCCCTTATGAAAAACATGTATTTCTATATGTATGCTTAAATTAATGTATATTTATGAACCAATAGCCCCTTGCTCTCCGAGCGGTGTAGGCCGTATGTGCATTCTATCTGTGTCTACTGGAGTTGAATTGGCTCGTCAATAGTGCTAGGTCGTAATTTTGGTACTCCATTTGCTTTGCAGCATTACTGACAATCATTGTTGCTCTATGAACGCTGACATCATCGTTTATTTATGAGAGTTTTTTAGGCTTTTTTCTCGATGTCTCTGCGATCTTAATTAGAAACATCTGTAGTGCTTAAATAAGCATTTTGATAGTGATCTTGTAGATATTACTGGTTAAATGGAGTAAATTAAATTAGAAACATCTGAGGTGCTTAAATAAGCGTTTTGATAACGATCTTGTTGATATTACTGGTATTTTTTATTCTTAGCTTCTAAAGCGAGCCAGTTAGGCTCTTTGGTATTAGAGCTGTGATACCTCGGTACTACAGACACTTTTGGTTTGGCGTGCTCCTTGCGTGGCATTTCTTCCAAGCTGTGGGTATCTTCTGCCATTGGTATACTAGCGAAACAGGGCTACATGTAGATGTACTCGGGTAATCTCCTTCCTCTCTGTAATACTGGAGACATAGCTTTACTCCGTGAAGCTACACATGGGGAGTAACAACCTTTGTTGCTATCGATCCTAGCCATCACCCCTCCCTACTGTGATTCCACTGCTAGCGGTTGAGGTCTACATCTCTCTAACTTGCTGGCCACCACATTATCCTGTTACCCTTTTGCTGGTGGGGATTTTTTATGCTGTCTCATTTGGATACCCGCGTTTTGCTAATTTTTTTAGTTAAAAGGTTTAATTTCTCCCTGGTGACTTTCCTAACCGGCATCCAGGAAGGCTACTCAATTATAAACTATTTATCCTGTAACCTGGACAAGCCAGTCTCACTACTTCTATTATCTCCTTTCTACTGTGGTGATGTAAACCAGCCTCATCCCTCTTTTTGGCTATCATTTTTATTATTATTACAGTCCTTGGGAGCCTGGCATCCAAATAGAACCTGTTAGCTATAGCACTGCATAATTTGCTTTAGCCTAATTAATCTTGGGATTAGGCCCTTAGCCTTACACTCATACTACTCAAGTGCTATTTATGAATTATCATTGAGCTAATTGTGCTGCTGGCAATAGGGATTGCTATAATGTATTCTATCTTGATTTGACTGTAATAGGCTGTATTTACTGTTCTATGACTTGGTTTAATTTCATGTTTGTTTAACAGGCTAAACTAATTAGTCTTTAGCCTCATTAGTTAATGCTGTTTTGAAGTTAGTAACCACACATTGTCTTCTGTTGTAGATATTTATGCATTGTTTTTTTTCTCTGAGCCATACACTTAAATGTATTTGATCTTATAATCTGCATACCTGTGCTAATTAACCTTCCTGCTTCTTACACTCTGAACTAATACCTCACTGCATCATATACTCCACTCAGCTTCTGACTAGAACTCTTCCTCTACACTTCCCATTCCACTCCTGTATGAAATGTAACCTAGGTAGCTACAAAGTATTTAATATTTTCTTTCTGTCTCATTTTTCAGCTTCTAAGTCCTATGCGGTGACACAGCCAGTCCCTCCATTTTGAAACCCTGTAAGGCTAATGATATCCTACTGAATAGTAGGGAAACTCAACTTAGAAGCCCCTCAAGATCTACCTGGACCCTCCACTTTCAGCCTCACTGTGTAGGTGTTATCCTACAGTATATGTATGATTTAATCTCTCACTGGCTGTAGAAACCAACTAGCTCAATAGACCAGCTAGACTCTGCTAGCTGTGTTTATACTCTCTTTTCATGTACTTACCCCTTATCCCACGACTGCTTGAATAGAAAATTATCCTAGGTTAGTCTGGGAGCCTAATAAATTTACACCTTTGACTATCACTACACTCTCAGCTCTGACCCGCTCCGTTCGCCCTGCGGGCTCACTCCGCTCCCCTACCCTACCCCCAGTTCCCACCCACCCCCAGTACTTCTACACTTATACTTCTTTAAACCACACCCTCACTATCACCCAACCAATCCCATACATCACCTCATACCACATAATTCAACACCCCCCCATCTTCTAATAATCTCACACAATTAGCCACTCCCTAAGGTATCTTTCCTCCTACTCTCAACTTGTATACATAGTTCCCCCACTCTCCTCTTCCTGTATCCTTTTATCTTCCTCTCCTCCACATCTTTGCTCCCTCTTGCATCCCTATATTTGAGTTCTTACTGTATAATCTCCTCTAAAATCCCTCCCCCTAATCTTTCCAAGCTAACACTCACAATTATACTCTCAACTACCCTCATCTCAACCTACCTTCTTACCTCCTTTGAAAAACTACACTATCTCCATCATAACCATTCTCACAAACAAACTGCAATTTACACACAAATATCCTTCAATAGACATTCTAACATTACTTCCACTTCCAGTTACCTACTACCCAAATACCACAGACTCTCCCACATTAAACATAACCTAAACTCAGAAAAAAAAATGAAAATCATTACCTACCTTGGCAACTATTCAGTAACAAAACTAAATAATCCCTCCTTAAAAGATGGTGATGTCCACCCCAACCCAGGCCCTACCAACCCTACAATCCAAACAACTCACCCTTAACTCAATAGTTCTCTCCTAATAGGGCATCTTAATATCCAAAGCATCAATAATAAAATAGCTCACCTTCATGCCCTCCTAGATATTCACTCCTTTGATATTCTCTGTCTTACTGAGACTTGGTTGAAACTAGAAACCAAAGATAATGAAATTATTCCCCAGGGCTGTAATATAGTTAGACAAGACAGAACAAAATGTAAAGGTGGTGGAGTAGCAATTCTATTTAAAATGGACTTCATATCTCTACCCTACCATCTAATCCAACCCAGGATAGCAACACAGAAGTGCTCATTACTAAGCTTCAAATCAATGCAAAAAAAATCTTTATACATTATCTGCATTCACATACCACCTGGAAATAATATCACTACAATAGAGGATTTACTCTGCTGGGTGTCTTCTACCTACGCCCAAGAAACAATAATACTAGGTGACTTTAATATGGACTGGAAAAGTGTTAGTGCTGAAAGTCCTACCTCTCATATTTACCTCCATGGCTTTACCCAAACCATAACCTCTACAACCAGAATTAACAAACCTAACAAGAAAGAGAGTACCTTAGACTGGATACTCATAAATAATGAGAAACAAACTTATAAAGTAGGAACTCTACCAGATGATCTAAGTGATCATTCCTTGACATACATCACAAGAGAAAAAAAGGATTTTCCAAACCTTCCCATCATTAGGACAGTACGCTCTACCAAACACTTTAAGGCAGAATTATTCCAAACTGAGCTTAGAGCATGTAACTGGAACACTTTAAAATCCCTTCCACTTGAAGAGGCTGTAAAGTATTTTAACACTTTATTCTTATCTATCCTGGATAAGCATGCTCCTAAACGTTCCATAAGAATGAAGTCTAACCCAGCCCCATGGCTTTCTAATGAAACCAGAAATCAAATTCTACTTAGGAACAAAGTCTGGGCTAAATGGAGGTCCCATAGAAATAGTTCTGATCTTCTACAATTTAGGCAAAATAGAAACAGCACAAAAAAAGCAATACTCACAGATAAAAGAAACTATTACTGTAAACTTCAACAAACTCATCAAAATAATCCTCAAAAGTTCTGGTCCTGCATTAATAAGCTCCTTTCCCCAGGGAAGTCCCAAACACCCACCCCACTTGATGCAGATCCAAATACTCCCCATCAAACTGCCAATACCTTTAACTCTTTCTTCACTGAGACTATACAATCTCTAGCTAGTCATCTTATCTCTGAAAACTCCAGCCTTCCCAGCAACTTAACACACTATTTTTCTCAATTTAAACTACTTCTCTCATCTATAAATTTCTTCACAAACTTAAGCCATGTACTCCATCTGCTGACCAACTTCCTTCCCAATATCTCCAAAAAGCAGCCAAATTAATTGCCTACCCTATATCTCTCCTTATAAATAGGACAATCCAAGAAGGAACCATCCCAGATATTTGGAAAATCTCCCACATTATCCCCTTACATAAAGGTGGAAACTCAAATGACTACTCTATCGGCCAATTGCTCTCCTATCACCCTTAGCTAAAATTATGGAAAAATGCATTCACCAACAACTTCTACATCATCTCTCTCTACATAACTTAATAGCAAACTGTCAACATGGCTTTAGGCCATCACATAGTACCACTACTGCCCTTCTAGCCTTCACAGATACCATCAATAGAAACCGTAACAAAAATCTCCTCTCATCTGCACTCTTTATTGACCTCTCTAAAGCTTTCAACATGGTTAACCACACCCTCTTAATCAATATTCTTGAATCTCTTTCCTTTGACTCTCTGGCCATTAAGTGGTTTACATCGTATCTCAGCAACAGACAACAAGCAGTCCTCTGGGAAAATCAAATCTCATACTTTTTACCTGTCACCATTGGTGTCCCTCAGGGCTCCATTCTAGGGCCACTTCTTTTTTCACTATTTATTAATGATCTCCATGTAGCAATCCCTGAAACCACCTGTATTCAATATGCAGATGACTCCACACTAATTTGTTCAGCAACCTCTCCATCTGAACTACATTCTCTTACTCAAAATGTTTTCAACACTGTAGAAACATGGTTTACCAAACGTTGCCTCTTACTTAATGCTACAAAAAGACTAAACTCCTTCTCTTTACACCCACTACTAGGTCCCCCAACCCCCTTAGATTTCTCAATCTCTTCAAATAATGGCACTGTTATTCTCCCAGACTCTACCACTAAACTTTTAGGAATTACCATTGACAATAATCTCTCATTTGATTACCATATAAACAACACCATTAAAATAGTCAACAGAAAAATAGGTTCCTTATATAGAATAAAACCTTTTTAACCTCAACAGCTAGAGCCAAGATCACTCACTCCCATCTAATTTCAACCCTTCTGTATGCTTCACCTATATTTACCAACCTTAAAAAAAACTAACCTTAACAAATTTGCAACTTCCTATAATAACATTGCCAGATTCGCTACTGGCAATCCCTTTAGAACCCACCACTGCTCTAACCTCAGGCAAATCGACTGGCTTGAATTCCAAAACCATCTGAAAATCCCCCAACTCACAATTGCCCACAAGATATTTCACCAACCCAATAATATCCCTATACTCTCAAAACTCCTAGTCCCATACAATAATCCGAACTCCCTATGTTCTTCTAACAAACTCCTTGCTAGCTTAACAAAGTCTAATAATGCAGCTGGTGACTCTCTGTTTACCAACACAGCAGGAAAAAAATGGAACCTGCTACCCAATGAACTAACTCTAATACCATCCTTGCCACTTTTCAAACTAGAACTTAAAAAACATCTCCAAAAGCACTGGCTTTGCCCTTGTAGTAATCCTGACTAACCACCCTCATCACCCCTGTTTCTTCCTCTTCTAACCTAACTTCCTCTCTTCTAAACACTTAGTCTTGTAAATAAGACTGTCACTAGTTAAACTCTAACCTATTGCTTAAATCCTTGTACCTTATGTGAAGTATTGCTTCCTTAATCTGTAAATAAGACTGTCACTAGCTAAACAATTGTTTAAATCCTTGTACCTGATGTGAAGTATTGTACATAACTCTCCTGTACTACAACTGTTTTAGCTTCCTTAAGTAAAATTCTGTTTATTGCTACTTTATATCTAGAATGAAAAAAACATCTGTTTTATTGTTTATTAATCCTTTACTTACCTTGTAACAATATTTTTATACTTTGTATATCTGTGTGGAGCTTTTCTCCCCGGGCCTCTACTGAAAATGGAAATATGTCCAGCTAGACTATGTAAAATAAAAATAAAATAAATTCTGTTAGATGCCTATCATCTTTATCTTTTATCATGCATGTCTTCTTAAACAGATTTTTTGTCCTGATCTTTCTGTTGTCTTCATCCAGTTGTTTGGACTACTGCTTTTTCTTGAACAGATTTTTTGTCCTGATCTTTCTGTTGTCTTCATCCAGTTGTTTGGACTACTGCTTTTTCTTGAACAGATTTTTTGTCCTGATCTTTCTGTTGTCTTCATCCAGTTGTTTGGACTACTGCTTTTTCTTGAACAGATTTTTTGTCCTGATCTTTCTGTTGTCTTCATCCAGTTGTTTGGACTACTGCTTTTTCTTGAACAGATTTTTTGTCCTGATCTTTCTGTTGTCTTCATCCAGTTGTTCGGACTACTGCTTTAAGTATGCTTCCTTATCTCTCCATACTATTCTCAGAAATTCTACAGTTTGACGTATTTTTCTTTTATTCACTGTCTGTTGCTCTCACCCTTTCACTGTCCACTTCTAAAGCCTCCACAAACGGACATTTTGCCTTCTTGGTCTTTTTTCTGTTTGGAATATTTTAGATGCCACCTCTTAGACAATGTCACAAACATATTTCCATAGTTCCTTGTGTAGTCCATCCACCATGTCTAATCCCTTAACTGTATTCTTCACTAGGTAGTCCATCCACCATGTCTAATCCCTTAACTGTATTCTTCACTAGGTAGTCCATCCACCATGTCTAATCCCTTAACTGTATTCTTCACTAGGTAGTCCATCCATCATGACTAATCCCTTAACTGTATTCTTCACTAGGTAGTCCATCCATCATGTCTAATCCCTTAACTGTATTCTTCACTAGGTAGTCCATCCATCATGTCTAATCCCTTAACTGTATTCTTCACTAGGTAGTCCATCCATCATGTCTAATCCCTTAACTGTATTCTTCACTAGGTAGTCCATCCATCATGTCTAATCCCTTAACTGTATTCTTCACTAGGTAGTCCATCCATCATGTCTAATCCCTTAACTGTATTCTTCACTAGGTAATCCATCCACTATGTCTAATCCCTTAACTGTATTCTTCACTAGGTAGTCCATCCATCATGTCTAATCCCTTAACTGTATTCTTCACTAGGTAGTCCATCCATCATGTCTAATCCCTTAACTGTATTCTTCACTAGGTAGTCCATCCATCATGTCTAATCCCTTAACTGTATTCTTCACTAGGTAGTCCATCCATCATGTCTAATCCCTTAACTGTATTCTTCACTAGGTAGTCCATCCACTATGTCTAATCCCTTAACTGTATTCTTCACTAGGTAATCCATCCATCATGTCTAATCCCTTAACTGTATTCTTCACGTCTACTACATATTGACTTTGAATATTTTTGAGCTTGTATCTCACTTTTCTTTAGTTTAACTGTAAATTTTGCAATAAGAAGCCGATGGTCTGCACCAGATCGTTTTTGCTGACAGTATAAAACTCTTCCATATTTTGCTACAAAGTATGTAGTCAGTCTGATTTTGGTCTTATCCCCCTGGTGTTAGCTATGTGTAAAGCCGTCTCTTAGGAAGTGTTTACTGTGACCAGTGAACTGTCATGAGTTAATTGCAGTAGTCTGTGTGCCACTTCATTTCACACACTAAGGCCAAACCTTGTTCTTTGGAGTACTAAAGTTGGTGGTCAGTCACCCATGATGAATGTTATATCTTTTTGTTATTTCCAAATGTTGCTGCAGTCCCGACATTTTCTTCAGTATCTGTAGTCAAAGTGCAAAGTTTGTATCATTCTGATGTTGACCATTATGCCTTGTGGTCCGATTAAGATCCTGCTGCCATTTTGGTGTGCAAACTAAGCACCGACTTTGACATCCTTTTGTTAACTATGAGGGCAACTCCATTTCTTTGGCAAGATTCTTGACCGCGGTAGAATATCCGATGATTATCTGATGTAAATAAATCCACTCCTGTTCATTTTACTTCAGGGATTCAGTATATTCTTGTCATTTCATCCTTAAGCACTTAATTTAAATTGGTTCCTCATTCTTAACATTCCAAGTTCCAGTGGTGTATCGCTCTGTGCAGCATCAGACGTCCCTTTAATTTCTGAGCACCTAAGCTTGATTGACATCCTTCAGGCTTGTATTCATCCATGGCATAAACCATTTCCAATATATATTATAATAATATATCATATCATGTAGCCAATAACCCTCTCAAAAACAAAAATGTAGTCCGGTGTCTTGGAAACCGGGTAGTTTTCTCTCCTTCCATCATCATGGCAATAATAACAGGAAATACTTGTATGTAGTACAGCTAACAGTAAAGGGGGGGGGTCACCATATCTGAAGAAGTAATCAGTCCTTTGTTTCAGTCTTAATTTGACCAGATACTAAGTACAGAGCCCCTTTTGGGATGCATCTGCTTGGAGGGGTACTCCAAAGTTTATTCCTTGGCTGACCAGCCTAGCCTTCCTTGTGAAGGGTGGGGATGGGTTGTAGGTTGAGTATTGGTATTGTCAGGATGTGCTTGTCTTGTGACAAAATTGTCTTGTAATTTGAGGTGTGAAACTATGGATCTATGACTCTCAGAACAGAGCAGAAGATGCATGGCGATGCTAGGTAAATATGTCCAAGTTCCTTTATAGGTGCTTTCCAAGGCAGGCACGAGACCACCCTCATAGTAATGAATAAGGGCAGCTGATAAAATTCATACACAGCCAAAACAGAGCAGAACTTAGATAAACCCAAATGTTATGATTTATATTTAACAGCTGTCTCATCTTGAAGATATGCTATTATGATAAAGTACCTTATATAACTATACTTTTGTCATCATTGCCTCTGAATATTTTAAGTACTGCAAACATCTTGCTAATTTTGCTTTTTTCTGTGTAAGGATTTATTCATCCTATTCTGCTTACTGCTGATGTGCACCCAAGTCTCCATGAAATCCTTTATTACTCTTATTGTGGCTTATTTTAGGAAGGGGCCCCCAGCTGAATCATGGTTCAACCTGCAGATGGGCCTTTTTTTCCCCTGTAATCCTCTAAGATGGCCTGGTTCCCCTTCCTACATGCATTGTGACAGTCCAAGGAAAGTGAGCATATCCTTCTGTAACCCTACAGGTAAGACGGCCAGATTCCCCTTCCTACATTCAGCTGTCATATTCCTAGGTAAGTCTGCAAATCCTGCTACAACCCTACAGATGAGACCTTTTTCTCCATGGACAGATTGACCTTCTTTTTGTGACCTGTGAGGCAGCTGCTTCTCCTGTGAGTGAGTAAACATATTAGTGGCTTGGGGATTTTGTAGGAAGCAAGCAAGCTCACCACCCATGTCAACTCACTCTTACCCCCATGCTTCCTGAGTAGCCTGCCTTATAATAAGGAAGAGAGAGAATTTTTTCTATATATAGTTTTCTGAGCATCCCAGATGTGAATGGTTATGGCTGCATCGTAGTGCAAATAACGTTCATCACAGCATTGTTTTGTCAATGTTTACGTTTTCTTCTTTCAGAGCACATGCTATTTAACAAAGTGCTTGTTTTGTATTTTTGTGTTTTATGTGTTTACAAAGAAGTAGCATAAACATTTCAAGCCATGTTATGTTTTGTTGTGAGTTGCTGTGCTAGTTATTGTATAAACAGGGATGCATTTTCACATTTTGTTTAACCATTCATATAATGTACAGTTGTCAACTTGTCCAATTTCAGACTTAAATTTGGCAGCTTATATGCACCTTGGATAAATGGGGGAGGAGCTTCAAAATATGCAATTTTTGTACTCTACTATACACATTAGCAATTGAAGCTTATGTTACATAGACAAACTAAATGTATTTCTTTGCATTCTTTTTATGTTTTTGTTTATAATACAGTCAGCACAAGACATTTCGCAATACAATATTACAGCTCTCTTTCATGAACTTGTTAATGGGAGCTGCTATACTCTACCATCTTCTCCAGAACATTCATCCCAAGCTAACATCTGTGAAGTCATTGAAGAAGAGGAAGAGGGAAGCAGCCTGAATAACATGCGAGAGAACAAGGAAGAGACACAGACAGAAGAAAGCCAATCACAGGCCAAAGGTGGTGGCAGCAACTCTGAATACGGTTAGTTTTGCAAGAGGGGGCTGAGCAAAGTATGTAAATCTTAAACTTTGCAAGAGAGAGAGGTGGGCATAGTATTGAGTGCATATCTTTAAACAAATTGCTGTTTGCATGTTTGTGATCATTCAGAATGCAAATTAACCATCAGAAGGAGAGGGACCTATTCCTTACTTGCATAGTATGCAGACTGAATATACTGAAATCAAAATGGGGGCTGTTAGAGATACAATGCCAATTATTGTACATAGTACATTTCTGCAGTCTCATAATTTCATAGCTAATTGCTAAACATATGGTCCAGAAGAGTATTGAGGAGCCTAGCCCATTTTCCCAAATTGCTGAACTGCAATGTTCGGTTAAGTGACTTTCTTGGTGTCATACATTAGGCAAATGGTTACTGGGGGACACACATCTAAAAATATATTCAGGCAGCTTCAAAAGCCACTGAAACATGACTTTGTAACTTACAATTCATGCTCAGCCTCTCAAAAAAAAAAAAAAATCCCCCAAATCCCGTCTCATGAAAAAACAAAATTTAAAATCCTTCCTCTTAAATTGAAATCACTTTTCATAGTAAATTATTAGGGATGATAATGGATGATCTGATTTTTTCCTGCATATAAGTTCATAGATAGGTACTAGGCTATCAGCCCAAGGGCCTAAGTTAGCCTAGCCAACAAGGTTCCCTGGCTTACGCCACCCAAGAAAGTTAATTTCCTGTGCTCCTGTCGAGCAGAGCCACAGAAGTGATCCCCGGGGTGTATTTCCTATTTCCCATCCACTCATCAAGATTTTTCTTGCGTGCTTGACATAGATGGGTAGCTTGTTCCAGAGCTTGGGAAGTCTCTGGAGCAGGAATTTTTCCCTCCAGCATGTCCTGCTTATTGTTGTGACAAGGTTTAGGTCCCTAGACCATGTAGCTCAGAGGGATTGGGATTTATTTAGATGTAGCATGTCCAACAGCTCTGGGTCTAACACAGCTTTATATGTTAGGCAGAGATCTCCTCAGATCAGGCGATATGCTACAAAGTAAAGCTGGAGTTTTTTGAGACACTCGTTAAGGACATCTATTTGGGGCCAGTAATCCTCTATGTGAGGTACTTTTGTGGCCTTTCCAGCTGCTGCAGATGTCTTGCGAGGTACATTCCAAAAGGGGCGTTGTACTCTATAATGAGTCTAATGAGTGACGAGTAGAGGGGAACAATGACCTCTTTTTTCCTGGATGAGAACCTTTTGTGATGAGGAGTGCCACACACAAGGATTTTCTGGCTACTGTGGCAATGTGATTATCAAAGGAGAGACTACTGTCCACCTGGGTCCCAAGGTGTCTTATCACACATTCGGCATTAAGTAGACTGCCATTTATGTGGTAGTTCATGGGTACAGAGTTTTTACCAAAGGGGATGACAATGCACTTTTTGGCATTGAGCTTGAGGCCATGCCTCTGACGCGAGGTATCTGTCACAGTGAGGCCCTTCTGTAGGATGTCCACATCATTTGGGGACTTGGCTATGGCTCCTAGTTTGCAGTCATCTGCGAACTTCATTAGCCAAAGGCCTTCTGTGTTAGCCTGTACTTCAGAGAAGTAGATACCAAACAGGAGAGGTCCCAGGACTTAACCCTGTGGTACTCCACTTGTCACTGGTCTGAAGTCAGATTTGGAGTCTGCAACTTTTACAAGTGTGGGTTCTGTTAGTGAGCCAGTTGGCAACCCATCTTCTGATGTAGAGATTTATACCTAGTTTAGTGAGTTTAACTATAATTCCAGAACGGAGCATGGTGTCGAAAGCCTTGGCAAGGTCAAGATAGGCTGTGTGAACTACCTTACCCTCGTCTACGGCTTTGGTGACTGCCTTAAAGAAGTCGATCAGGTTCAGAAGGCATGATCTGCCTTTCACAAACCCGAACTGGGTGAGGTCCAGAGTTTGGAGGTTGCCACTGTCTTTGCTTGAGTTCCATGATGATACGTTCCATGGCCTTGCAGACCAGGCTCATCGAGCTAATAGGGCAAATTTCCCAGGATCAGTGGTGGCTCCCCCTTTGTGGAATGGTATAACTGTTGTTGGCACAAAGCCTGAAGTGAGACTATGATTGAGCATGGTGCTTAGGTGGAGAGCCAGTTTGTGGAGCCTGGGATTGTTATCCAGTCCCATGAATGCTGTGTTTTTGGTTTTAGAGAATGCAGCTTTTACCTGCATAGATGTGATTACAGGGACTCTGCATTCTTCCTATATAGATATGGGTCCTTTAGGGGGTGAGGGGGGTAAAGTTAGCACTGAACCTATATGCCAAGATGTTGGCAATATCAGTTGGCTCTGTAATTTTTGTGCCATTGTGCTGTAACTCAGAGCAGATCTAGGTATTGCCATTGAGATTCTTGGCGTAGTTATAGAATGCTTTGTGGTTCCCCTTAGGAATCAGTGGTGATTTTGTTTTCGTAGCTAGCTTTGGAGGATCTTATAAGGGATCTCAGCAGCTTAATGAGGGTGACCAGAGAACTCCTCCACTCATGGGATTTTACTCTCTTTTGCAGCATTTTCTTCCTTCTGTTGTACAGTTTGTTTATGGCAGGGGACCACCAGACTGGCTTTCTTTTTTTGGAGGATAGCATCTTGGTTCCGTTTGGGGTAGCAAGATCCATGCACTCATGTAAGTGCTTATAGAGTGCATTTGTGAAGGATTCAGCAGTCGTAATTGTATCGTCCATCTGCATGGATGTCATGAAATTCACCACTTCTGTCTTAAGAAGCATGAAGTTGGCTTTGGAGAATTTTTTTTACTGTGGTTTCCTTAATAAAATTGCATTAAAAAATTCACCAAAAATGCAGATGCTTTTCAGAGCCAAAGATTTTTTTATCAACACAACTAAGGCTACACTCCCCACTACTTATCTCCTCCTCTCACTGCTTTGTGGCGCTCCCATCCTTACTAAACTGCAGGCAGCACAGCAGCACAAAAAGCAAGTTAATCAACGCTATAATAAATGGACTAAATTTACAGCAAATACCTTGGTTAGAACTACTCCATCAATGAACATGCATGCTTTGTACCATCTATAAAAATCACCCAGCACTTAATAACACTCTACACAACTATGTTCCCACTCAGTCATTACAACCAAATGACCAAAAACTCCCCTCTGTCCACAAACCTATCACATCTGCTGGGCATGGTCTGTACTCGTAGCATGTTTTAAAGGCATGGAACTCCTTACCTGTAACAATCAGGTCAGAACTCTCCCTTCAGTCTTTTAAAACCATTCCGAAAGATGACATAGCCAAAATCTGACTCTGTTCTCACTCATCCAGAGGATAAACTGTATTCCTAATTATGAAAAAGTACCTATTAATATCTTGCACCTTTTTACTCTCCCTCCTTCACTCACTTCCTTACTTCAATCCATCTTCCCTGACTCTGTAAATATAAAATAACCCTATTTTTTAATCACATTTCATATTGGAATTTCTGTTTGTATTATAAAGTTACCTTTAATTTCTCTAAACAGGCTAGAATTGCTCTAAAATCATATAAGTTACATCCATTGTTAACCAGTGTTTTACTGGTATAATTAATTAAACTATAAAAGTTTTGCATTATTTTTGAAACTTGTAAAATTATTGTTTTTACAATTCTTTTGTAAGACTTTGGAGCCTTTCTCCCTAGGCCTCCACTGAAAATGGGCACTTACGAAGTCATATTTTCTAATCAATTGTCAGTAAATAAATTCACATAGATGGGAAGCCTGTTCCAGAGAAGGGTTAATCTTTGTTGTTGTTTGTTTGTTTCCCACCTTTCCTGTAACTAGTCTAGTCCAGATACAGATTTGCTGTATCCCAGGACTGTTTTTAAGCTTCTGATCTCACTAAGCCTTTCTGTGTTGGAGGGAAGCCTTTTAGCTTATCAGTGTGAGTGGTAAGTACTATGTAGCCTGTCTACCACAAGAGGGGTTTCTGGACCCAACATTGTAGTTTATTGGCTGCTTGGGCAGTTTTTCCATCTCTTTCAACTTTCTGGTTTAAAAGCCTGCATTTGTGCTTGTTTCCCACCTTTCCTGTAACTAGTCTAGTCCAGATACAGATTTGCTGTATCCTGGACTGTTTGCAAGCTTCTGAGCCCCCCCAAGCCTTTCTGTATCAGAGGGAAGCCTTCTAGCTTATCATTGGGAGTGGTAAGCACTAGGTAGCCTATCTACCACAAGAGTGGTTTCTGGCCCAGAAACTGTAGTTTATTAGTCGGCAGTTTTTCCATCTCTTTCAACTTTCTGGTTTAAAAGCCTGTGTTTGCACTTGTTTCCCACCTTTCCTGTAACTAGTGTTGTCCAGATACAGATTTGCTGTATCCAAGACTGTTTGTAAGCTTCTGAGCAGTGCGAAAGTCTGCACTTCAATTTTTCCCTTAGATCTGCTAGTTGTCTCCTCTTCTGCACTTTTACTAGCTTATTAGTTTAGCACTTTACCAGACTTCTTGTAGCAATTATTGTAACACAAAAAAGTGCTACCAGCACTAAACATTCTACAAGGAAACTGCTCCAGTATTTATTAATGCCCACCCATCCAGACATGTCTAAAGGTCAGTTCCCTGTGCTTTCTCCTATTAACCTGGTGAACTTGGACATCCTGAGGCAATGTAGCAACTGCCTCATGTACACTGACAACCCTCTCCTCTCAGACTTATGAGAGATGCACTTGTATATCCAAACTGGAAGCCACCCACTCTCCAGCCAAGACCAGAATAACTGGTCAAGAGGAGAAGGTCAACACTTGCACCACACCACATGGAACACACAGCCCTCCAGAACACACACCAGCACTGCCTTCACATAAAAACACAAACCACACACCCACATTCATGGAGGCTGTCAATAAAAATCTACCCAAACCGCAGAGACCTCCAAGGCAGAAACACACTTGACCACCACAACACAACACTAATCACAAGACACATAACTCTTCTAAACAGTGTGCCACTCAAATCAAAGCTCCTAAGACAAAACAGCTAAACCAAAACACTGATCATAGGTGACTCGATAGGCACACTGATGTCCCACTCACTAAGTTGAATGAGGAGAAAGTAACAGTCAGCTGCCTGTCAGGCACCAGGATCCGCCACATAACGCACACACTCAGGTCCCTCAACAACAGGTACAAATATGACTCTGTCATTGTACATGTGGGTGTGAATGATGTGAGACATACCTCCATGGACTACATGAAAAGAGACATGGAGGAGCTCTTGGATTATGTAGCCCAGGCAGATATGACCCTAGCCCTGAGCAGCATCCTATCATCACCCAGAATGCTACCACAGTACAAGCAGAATATGATAGATTTCAAAAATTGGCTAAGTTTCTTGTGTCATTCTAAGGGGATCCAGTATCTGTCTGCCTGGGATGACGTGATTGACGGACCTTGATGCTTTGCCAGAGATGGCATGCATCTGTCACCCCTGAGCTTCCGGATACTGGCCAAGGCTCTTGCCACCCCTATAGTGCCTTTTTTAGACAGTGTTCCAAAGACCAAATTACCACCATAACAGCTACAAACAAATGCAATCAGAGAATCGTGCTGCTCAACACTAGAAGTCTAAACCTCAAAATGCATTCGATCGAAGCTCTCCTTAAAATGGAGAACATCGACATTTGTGCTGTAACAGAGACCTGGTTCAAGGCACCAGAAAGCAGCCCTGCACTACCACGCTATACCTCATTCCACCCCTTTCAGCCCCAGAGGTTGGACCAAAGCTCCAAAGGCAGTGGTGTTTCCATATTCAACAAAGATGTGCACACCTCCAGACTGGTACCCCAACATAGTGCATCTGAGATACTTCAGGTGCAGCTAACATTGGGTAAGACAGAGATTCAGGTCGTAGCCTGCTGTAAGTCCCCAACCATGTCCCAGGACTCACACTCCACATTCCTAAGCACCCTGGAGAATATTAGGGTCCAACCTAACACACTCATACTGGGCGACTTCAACTACTCCTCCATTAACTGGGAAAACTACTCCTGTACCAATACACTTGCCCAATGCTTTCTGGAATTCATTACATCCAATGCTCTGGACCAGCTTGTTCTTACTCTCACTAGAGGTAGCAACATCCTTGACCTGGTCATTACTAACATTGGCGACCATTACTCTACACCAATAGTCAACTCCTCCCTGGTTAGATCCGACCACAAACTAATCACCTTGGAAATCCGTACCCCTCCCACCCACCAACCCCTACAAAGGTAACCACCATGAAAAACTTCTCCACGTTGCCAGTGTGGTCAGAAAGTCCTATGTGGCACATCTCATTATTATTATTAGGCCAATCATCAAGTACAATCACCCATTTGGCATGTACCTCACTAGACACCTGCAACAACTGGAGAGGCTGCAAAAGTACCTCACAAAGAGGATCCTAGGACTTAAACACTTGTCCTATATGGCCAGACTCAAAAAAACTCCAACTATTCTCTCTCATATCACCTACATAGAGGCGATCTCTGCGTGACTTACAAAGCCATGTCTGACCCAGCTCTGTTGGAAATGCTACATCTAAAGAAATCCCAATCTCTCTGCACCACATGCTCCAGAGACCTCAACCTCATTACCACAGTCAACAGAACATGCTGGAGGGACAGGTTCATTACCCAGAGACTGCCCTTGATATGGAATAGACTTCCCATACATGTCAAACAGAGCACCTCACTGGCCCTCTTCAAGATGAATCTTGATGTGTGGATGGAAAATAGAAAATTCACCCCGGGGATCACTCCAGTGGCTCTTTTCAACAGAGGCACTAGGAACTAAGGTCGGGTGGCATGATGTCAAGGTAATCCAATGGGCTAGGTTTGTAAAGACTCCAGGGCCATTAGCCTAGTACACACCTATGAACCTATGTACCTCTCTCTCCAACATGTCCTGTTTATGTTTAGGTCCTTAGATCGGGTGTTGTGATGCTGGTTGTTATATAGATGTGCACCGTTATCCATCACTCTTGGATCAGCGGATACAGATGTGCACCATTATCCATCACTCTTGGATCAGTGGATACAGATGTGCACCATTATCCATCACTCTTGGATCAGCGGATACAGATGTGCACCATTATCCATCACTCTTGGATCAGCGGATACAGATGTGCACCATTATCCATCACTCTTGGATCAGTGGATACAGATGTGCACCGTTATCCATCACTCTTGGATCAGCGGATACAGATGTGCACCATTATCCATCACTCTTGGATCAGCGGATGCCTTGTAGGCTAGGCATAGATCACCATGCAGCGCTTTGTAGGAGACTGATTACAGAGATAGGGCTTTGTGGTGATTCTCCTTGCATTTCTTGTTTGCTCCCTGTATTATTTTTGTGAGGAACCTCTGGTCTTTCAAGCTGTTATCCAAGTGCTTGGTCAGGTACATGCCCCAAGGGTGCATTGTAATCGATGACTGATCTCATGAGAGTTGAGTGTAGAGTAATAATGACCTCCTTGTACCTGGATACTATGACCTTACTTATAAGTTTTATAATGACCTCCTTGGACCTGGTTACCATGCCCTTACTTATAAGTTATAATGACCTCCTTAGACCTGGATGTCATGCCCTTACTTATAAGTTATAATGACCTCCTTGGACCTGGATGTCATGCCCTTACTTATAAGTTGTACAGCATAGAATGATTTTCTCACCACAGTGGACACGTGATGGTCAAAGGTCAGGTTGCTGTCAACATGTGTTCCAAATCGCTGCCCACTGGATCTACTTTTAGGAGTGTATTATCAATGTGGTAATTTGGGTGGCCACGGTGGTGCAACAGTTAGCGTTGCCACCTCACAGCAAGAGGTTCTCTGGTTCGATCCTCGGCTGGGGTGCCTTCTGTGCGGAGTCTGCATGCCCTCCTTGTGGTCGCGTGGGTTTCCTCCAGGTGCTCCAGTTTCCTCCCACATCCCAAAGACATGCTGTAAGTGGATTGGATACTCTGAATTGGCCCTAGGCATGAGTGCGTGCATGTGTGTGCCTTCCGTGGAAGGTTGGGCACCAGGCTGGCAACTCGACACCGTAAAAACTTCACTGCCAGTCATGAACGGACAGGTGATCTGGCGTGGCATCCCCTAATCGGGAAAAGCTGAAAGAAGAAGAAGATAATCAATGTGGTAATTTCCAGAAATGACCAATGTTTGCAGTGAGGCAGATAGTTGAGAAGAAGCTAGAGGTGAGAAAAGAGTCCTAATGGATGTTGCTAGACTTGGAAAAAGCAAATGACAGTGTTCTAAGAAATGTAATTTGGACAGTCTTGTGGTGTTTCAAAGTCCCAGAAGCATTAATATAGTTAGCTATGTACAAAGACCCAGTGTCTCACGTTCAGTGCTGCATATAACTGAGGGGTTCCCAGTGGAAGTCGGTGTGCATCAGGGTTCGTGTCCACTGCTATTCATACTGGTGATGGACTACATTACCAAACGGGTAGGAGGGAACACATCCACAAAGTTGTTGTTTGCAGACGATGTGGCTTTGCAGACAGACTCTGGAATGCAAAGCTGAAGGCACATTGGATGAAACTGAGTACTGATATACAGTTGTAATGGAAGCCAGTTGGGAAGATAAGACAAAGCTGAGAATTGTGATAGAAGGGAAAATAGAGGAACAGGTTAACGTCTTTAAGTGTCTGGAACGGGTTGATGAGGAGAAGGGAAGTATGAATAAGGAGGTCAAAGCTAGAATCAGGGGGGCAACAGCCAACTGGGACAATGTCAGTGGTAGTGCATGACAGAGGAATGCCAATGAAGCTGAAAAGTAAGGTATAACAGTAGTGCAACCAGTACTACTGTATGGTACAGAGACCTGGATAGTAAAAGCAGAGCAGTTGAGGCAGCTGGAGGTGATGAAGATGAAGTGCCTGAGATGGGTGGCAGGATGCACACTGTGGGACAGGTGAAGAAATGAGGATATCAGAGCAGAAGCCAAAGTAGCCCCAATTACAGAGAAAATCAGAGAGAGCAGATTACAGTGGTTTAGGCTTGTGCAGAAAAGCAGAAAACAATCTTTGAAGAAGGTAGACAGGAAGAAGGCAAGAGGAAATGAGGACATCCAGAAAGCAGCTGGGTGGATTGTGTGAGAGAAGACCTGCAGTAGTCCGCCATGAATAATGAAGAAGGTGAGAGTGGCATTGAATTGAGAGAGATGGCAACAGTTGACTGGGACACCCCAACCCTGTGTAGAAAATGAGAAAAAAAAAGGAAGATGCTGCTGATGATTTTTAGTACATGGCACTGGCACCAGTTGATGTTCATCATAGTGTTCTCTGCTGCAGCAGCCATAACTATATGAGTTATAGTCTGCCAAGGATATAACGGTTGTCCAGCTTCAAAACTTCAGGGTACCTTCCATATGCCCAAACTATCAGGCAGCTTGAGCTGAGATGACTAAAAGACAGGTTTGGGTGCAAAACCGCCCAAGGCCTTACTGCTGCCAAAGAGTACAGTCATCTGAGGCTTTTGAGGATCGATAATTTAGCTTGTGGCTTTCCTTTGCTGGGCAGATAAATTCCCTTTTGAGGATAAACCTTCTATTTTCTTAATTTTGTTGATTTTTTTTTAGTTTCCTCTTTTGGAAAGTTGTTTAAAGCTAGGAGCATTGTGTTTTAATGGACTGTCTCTACACTACAACATACGTTTAAATAAGAGTTCTAATTGTTTATGTTGGTTTAAAAGTAGTCTAAAGTAACTGAAATTTTTTTTCTGTGTAGGCATTGGGCTTATTTTCCTTTTCTGGTGCTGGCATAGTGTTTTTAACTGTTTTTCTGTCAAAAAATTAACTTTTGTAGACTGCTAGTTTTTATCATCATTTCAGCTTGACCCTGGAAAAGACTACCAGTCCCAAGGCTGGTCTTTCTTCCAACCACAAAAAGAAAAAGTTAAGCAAACAGCCTTTGCCACCACAGCAGGCTAGCAGTTTGCCCCAGCCACAGGTGGGTAATTCTGCTGTGCCATTTGTTGTACCACAGACCACTTATTTACCCAGGATCCCTCTGGAATAGCACCTGCAAACCACTATGTACTGGGAGTTAGCCACATCCCCTGCAACTATTGCAGTTCCCTCAGTGGGCAAGGGGGAGCCACTTTTGTCAGTCATGGGAGAGGAACAGGGAAGGTTTCCCTGTGGTCTCAGAATGTTGTGCCCACCTTTGTTGAAATAGCTGCTGCCATTATTAACATCTGACCCCAACATTAAACCAAGCATTTATCTTCTCCTCCTCAATTTTCTTTGAATAGGAGTAGTTTATTGGGTCTGGTTTGGGCTGTTGATCCTTCTTGTAAGGTAGTTTCTGGTTAAAGAAAGGGGGATTCCTCTTTTCTTGATGAGAATCAAGATTCTGAATCTGAGCAGGATGATGCAGGGACAGATGCAGGGTTTTGTCCGTAGATTTCTGATTCAGACTCAGAGGAGAGCTCATTTTCTGATTCTTCCTATAGGGCTTTCTCTTTCTCTGAGACTATTGCTAGAATGTGCTGGTGTTTTCAAATGGAAAAAAAAACAGGTTTCTCAGTCCCTTGAAAAATACTATGCATTGTTACAGTAGATTTTCCAGAACCTACACTTCTTCCTCCTGTTCTGTCTGCATTAAAGGATGTGTGTTACTGCCTGCAATTTTCCTGATAGTCAGCCAGCTTCCCCTAAAAATAAGGCAGATAGGATGTGTAAAGGTCCTTAGTGTTGACAATTGTTATACACTGTTCCCAAACCTGAACCAGCCGCTACAGCTTTAGTTGATTCCACTGCTGCTAAGCACTTAGATCTGATGTTGTCCTTTTCATTTTTCCTAACGAATGGGTTCAGGATCCGACCCTTGGATCTGACTCTGCCAAATCTACAAGACTTCGGATCCAAAACTCAACCTCCTCCCTTTACCCATAATGGTCTAGTCCATCCCCAGCTCCTCAGATCTTGTTTGCTACCATTGTGTCAAGACAGATCAAAAACACTGAAGCAATGAGAGTACAATTTCTTTACTATTTTGTTGTAAGTGTAGGTAGTCCTTTGCTTTTTCATCTCTACTCCTGCCTCCACTTGACATAGATGACCACAGCTGTTAGGGGTTTTGACTTTCCATCTCCTTTCCATTCCTTGTGCTTTCTTGGCACTCTTCTCTTTCTACACATACACACACACATATAACGTAGATTTCTGTGTGTTTAGCGTACCGGTTTATCTAGTTTAGTTAAGGTTGTTTAGTGTATACTTTTTTAACCTCTTAAGGCTTCTTTCTTTTCCTAGTCACTGTTTGTGATAATGTCAGAAAGACAGCCCACTGGATTTAAGAAACAATTTTTTTGTGGGCATAAGATCCCCAATTCTGATGCCCACAAGAACTGTGTCTACTGCCTGGGCCCTGAGCATTTCAAGTCAGTGTGTGAGATGTGCTCCATGTTTAACCCCAGGGCCCTTTCTGACTGGGGGAACAAACTTAAACTTAAAGGCTTGCTTCCAGTGTCTTCTTCCTCTTCTGGAGCTCATCCCCCCCACTAAAACTTCTCAAGGCTCAGTGGATTCTAAGAAAAGTGCCCTCCAGAAATCACTGAAGGCTTTGTCAGAGCCATCTGAGAAACTCTGGAAGACTTTGGATCCCACCCCTTCGGATCTGAAGACTGGCACCAGTCTCAGATGCACAGGCCTCATCAGATCTGACAGGCATCATTATGATCACCAGCTCTCTAGTACCATCTTCTTCCTGTTTGGACCAGGCAGCTAGGATCCGGTCGCTGGAGTTTGTGTTAAAGCCTTTTTCTCTGTCTCTGCCCTTACAGTTATTTCAAACCCTAAAGAAACATTCTAAGTCTGCTTCCTCAGCTTCATCCAGATCTTCAGGGAGCTTGACAGAGGCAGATATAGGCAGGATGATGCAGAGATTTCTCAGATCCAGATGGGGGTCCTGCCAACTCTGTCCACTGTCTGATCTGTGAGTGCATCTGCCCAGCCAGTAATATCTCCTTCTCTGATCCGACATGTGGTCTCGGAGTCTCAGGATCCAAGATCCCCAAGAGAGTCAGAGTCAGATCCAAGGAAGCTCCCTTCCTCAACTTCTTCATTTACCCTAACCAGCCCTACTCCAACACTGTCAGATCAGAGCAGGTTTCGGATCTGGGAATTTGTGCTTGGTCTGAGGGGTTGGGTCTGGCTCCTACTTTGTCAGATCCATCCCTTCCCCTTGGCACCTCGACTCTTGACAGCTCAGGTCTGATTCTGTCCGAGGTGCTTGGATCCAGGGTTGACCCCGACCTCCCGCCCTCATCTGCCTTGGCTCCAAGGAAGGGGGGGGGGGTGTCCTCTGTCAGATCAGAGCAGGTTTCGGATCTGGGAATTTGTGCTGGGTCTGAGGGGTTGGGTCTGGCTCCTACTTTGTCAGATCCATCCCTTCCTCTTGGCACCTCGACTCTTGACAGCTCAGGTCTGATTCTGTCCAAGGTGCTTGGATCCAGGGTTGGCCCTGACCTCCCGCCCTCATCTGCCTTGGCTCCAAGGAAGGGGGGAGAGGTATCCTCAGTCCATCAGCCTTCAAGGTAGTGGAAGGGGCCTTCTCTTTGCATATCTTTGCATAGAGAGCCATCCTCTCAAATCTCTGATCCTATCCCTCATCGGGTCCAAGCTCTGACCTGCTCATTTCTGCTCCTCAGAATCAGCCAGGTCTGGGAAGCCTCCACACTTGCTCCCTAGAGGGATTTCCTCCTTCTTCTGACATGTCTCCCAAACACTGCATGGAAGAGGTCCCTCAGAAGAGAACGTGTAAGAGGAGGCACATAGACACTCCTGTGGAGTTTCATGGAAGAGACAGATTTTGATGAGGGTGAAGGATTCCCCCCAGATCACCATCTGACAATGTCCCCTTTGGGAACATCCTGGAAATCCTCAGAGTGATGATTGGTCTTCCCAAACTCCTTCTGAGGAATAGATGTTCCTGGAGGCTTTCAGGGCTGGCCCATCTACATCTTGGATGACCGCCCCAGCAGATTAACTTATTGAGCTGGTTTCCTGCCGGGCTTGGAAGGAACCAGACACTGTCAAGCACCTCCCTAAGTGCCCAAATAAGTTCTTGGATTCCCCTCTTCAGGTAGACCTCACTGAAGCAAGGGCATCATAGCTGATGCCATAGTTGTTTCAGTGGCCACTAAGAAGGCAAAGCTTCTCTGTCCATTCAGCAAACAAGGAGTCTAGAGCGATGGACAGATTTGGAAAGCGTATATACTCCTCAGTCACATTCGCACTGAGGTCATTAAAATACTTTGCACATTTTACTCGCCTACAAAGAGATTTGATCAGGGAGCTTTCAAACTCTCTTTCTCTGAGTCCATATCTGTGGGGGATCACAAGAAGGTTTCTCCTCAACTGGTTACTTTTTCATCCATTGTCAGTTCCTTGATGAGGCTGATCTCCCATACAGTGGAGAATGCCTCATGAGCAGCTGGTTCAGGCATAGCCATCAAGAGACAGGTCTGGATGAGACTATGTGACTATGTGGAACCCTTCAAGGTGTCCTTTGTTAATGCCCCCTTTGGCTGCTCCTTGTTCAGGGCATCAGTGAAGGATATGCTCACCCATGGCAAGCAGGAAGGAAAGACCCTGTCTGCTGTTGGAATCAAATGTTCTACCTCCTCAATGTACCTTTTCTAGGAATCGGCAAGGTGGTAAGAAAATGTGGTTCTGGAAATCTCAGGGACATTTCCAGAACTCATGTGACAATACTTCCTCCAGAGGTTGAGGAGGAAGTTTCAATGGCAGACGTTGCCCCAGAGACAGAGGGGGTCTGCAAATCTAGGGATTCAGAGACTCCTTCTCTGATCAGCCTTTTCAGTGCTCCTGAAGCGCTGCCCGACTGTTCACCTCTGGAGGCAGTCGGGTGTCATTTCTTCTTGCACCTTGATGCCTGGACAAATATCACAAAAAATGAATAGATGCTAAGTATAATATTTAGAGGTCACTACATATCCTTTTCACTTCCACCTCCTGTCCCAAGGAAGAAACTCCCTGACATTCCACTCAGTCAGAGGGAATATGCAGCTCAAGTGATTCAAAAGCTGCTACAAAAAAGTCATCCAGGAGGTCCCACCTGAACAAATAGGATTCAGAACTTAGTCCCGCTTCTTTGTAGTGCTAAACAAAACAGGAGACCTGAAACCAGTTCTGGATCTAAGCAATCTGAATCAATATATAAAGAAGTCAAAGTTCCAAATAGTTACTTTTCAGTCCAGCCTGCCTTTTCTGTGCAACTATGGTTGGATGTGCTCTATAGAGCTCCAGGATACATACTATCACATCAAAATAGGTACTCCAGGAAACACCTGTACTTTTGTCTGGGAGACAGTCACTACCAATTTAGACCACAGCCCCCAGGGTGTTCCCAAATGCATGGCAGTTGTAGCAGCTCACTTGAGATTCAAAGGATTCCAGGTGTTTCCCTATCACCATGGTTGGCTTCTCACTGCTCCAGCCAGGCATCAACTTCTACAAGCCAGGGATTACTTGCTTCAAATCTCCACCTCTTTTCATGTTTCTATAAACCATGTCAAATTGAATCCAACTCCTGTACAGAGTCTGGAATTTATAGGAACTCAACTGAATACTATGACTCAAGTGGCATCATTACCTCTTTATCCCATTGCATCACTGAGAAATCAGGTGTGAGCCATGCTATCTCATCCATCCTCTCCAGCAAAAACTAGTGCTACAAGCTCTTGGGTTAATGTCAACTGCTATTCTTCTAGTCCTGAAGCAAGATTCTTAATGAGAATCTTTCAGTGGACACTGGCGGTGCAGTGGTCTATTCTTTACCAGCCTCTGTCATTTACCATAAAACTCACTCCAATTTGTAAATGTCATTTTCACTGGTGGATCCAGTCAAATGATCTGTTTCTGACAGGCCATTCTCCCTTCCTCTCCCAATTGCCACAGTGACCACTGATGCTTTCCAACTGGGGGGGCATTTCATGGGAAAGATGGTCCAAGGCACGTGGTCCCCGTCAAAGACCAAGTTGCATATCCATGTCCTACAGATGAGAGCCATCCTACTAACATTGCAAGCCTTTCAGGAGGCTTTCCCTCTAGGGACTGTTGCAGTCCATACAGACAACATGTCAGTAGTCTGGTACATCAACAAACAAGGAGGAAACCGTTCCTACCCATTGTGCAGAGAGGCCATGAGGACCTGGGAATGGGTAATCTCTTCAGACCACTTTCTCATTGCAACGCATATACTGGGGAAAAACAATGCACTGGCAGCAGACTCAGCAGGTCCATTCTGATTCCTCACGGAGAGTCCCTCAATCAGACAGTAGCAAATACGATCTTCAGCCACTGGGGCCAACCTTGCTGTGACCTGTTTACCTCTCTCCTCAAGAACAAGTGCAGCAAGCACTTCACTCTGATCCCCTTTCATGGCAGTCACCAAGGGATGCTCTGACTCACAGTTGGCCCCGGGTCTCCTGTAGGCCTATCCTCCTCTTCCTCTAATTCTGAAGTTCCTGCAGGAAGCCAGCAGGCTGAACAGCTTAGTCATCCTCATTGCCTCCTTCTGGCCTCAATAAGTCTGGTACCCTTTCCTCTGCTCTCACTTGAAATATCCTCTATAGATACTGGAACCCATTCAGGATCTCCTATCCCATCCATCACAAATTCAAGATCCCAGTCTCCACGCCCTCAGGCTGACCACATGTTTTCTCCACTTTCAGTGATAGATGGTCCAGACTCACTTCCCCAGCTTGTGACATTATCTTAGCCTCTCAGAAAGCATCCACCAAGAAAGTTTCCAGAAGCAAATGGAAAACATTTTGCGTTTGAGCTTGTAGTCAGAATATCGACCCCCTTTTCAGCACGCACTTCGACCACTCTCTTCTTTCTCACTACTTTTTTAAGGAAGGGGTTAATTTTTCTACTATTAAACTTCAGATGGCATCCATATTCATCTTCCATGCTGGAAATGAATCATCATCTCTGGCATCTTCCAGATTGTGTAAAGCTTTCATGATGGGACTCTTCCTTCTTAGACCTCATTTAAACCATCCCTGTCCTCCTTGGGATTTGATGGTGGTCTTTCAGGGGTTAACTCAGAAACCCTTTGAACTGGCAGACAGATACGATATAAAGTTTCTTTCTTGGATGACAATATTTTTAGTATGTATCACTTCAGCAAAAAGAATTTCTGAACTTCAGTCCTTATCGCCAGGCCTCCTTACATTATTTTCCATAAAGATAGTATCTCTTCAATGCATTCCTTCCTTTCTACCTAAAGTGGCTACTGTGTCTAACAGTAATCATTCCATTCAGTTACCACTTTTCTTTCCTTTCTTTACTAATAAAGGCAAGTGCATGCTGCACCTGCTTGATGTTCACAGATAATCATGTTTTTATCTTCACAGAACAAAACAGTACAGGAAGTATGATCAGCTGTTTCTGTCCTTTTCCCTTAACTGTTTGGGCCAAGCAGTTTCCAAAATTACTCTAGCCAGATGGATCACTGATTGTATTTCACTGATTTATTCTCAAAAAAGTTTGGAGTTGCCTTGACCCCCTAGAGCTCACTCCAATAGATCTATGGCTGCTTCATCTGCCTTTTCTTCAAGAACCTCCACTAACCACATCTGCACTGCAGCCACTTGGTCAAAGACTCGTACCTTTGCTACCCATTACAAATTTGACATTGTCTACAGAAGTAGCGCTTCCTTTGATTCAACAGTGCTCTGGCATATCCTTCCGTGAGGGCCACCCTTAGAGTTACGTGGCTGGAGACTCTGACCCATTCATGAAGAAGAATGAAAACGACACCATCAAATTTAGAAGTTCTGTACTTAGTATAACTCGGCATCTTGTTGTCCATTTTCATTCTTCCTCACCTTCCCTCCCAGCCACCCCCCAGCCCTGTCTCTCCTAGAAGGATCTTTGGATGATATCGGAACCATCATGTACCTGGTTTGAGCCTCAGTCTTTCTTTTCGTCTGTTCTGTCTCTAGAACACAGTGGGGTAAGGTAACAAACTCAATCTGAGGAGTTGGGGATGGACTAGAGTAAAACGGGTAGAGGAAGGAACTTGAGTTTTGGATCCAAATTCTTGTAGATGCGGCAGAGTTGGATCTGAGAATCAAATTCTGGACCCATTTGTGAGGAAGAATGAAAATGGACAGCACAGATGTCAAGTTATGTTAAGTACAGAACTTCAGATTAATTCCAGTCCTACTGTTTCTGATAAAGATAGGAAAATTAGTTATTGGGGGGGGGGAGTATATTTCTGCAACTTTGACTTTTAGAATTTTGAATTGTCACGCTCATATGTTAGTTTGTTCTGACAAATTGAGAAAGTATGAGGGATGTTTTATCTGCAGTTTCTTATTGTGGGGAAAAATCTGCTTTAAATAACTTGGTTTCTTCTATTGCACAGGTGACTAGGCATTGTTTGCAGTGTGTGGATGGCTCTGTTGATACTTCTTCCAGGGCAATGGCCGTTGATACTGTTTAGAGGAAGTTTGCCCTGCTGTATTCCCAGAACCTTCCAGATGATGTTAAAATTGAGATTAAATTCTCCCTTGGATAGAGATTTAATGTTTGACTTCTCTGCTGTAGAGGTGATGAAAGGGGCTAGATGATCCAGGGAAAGAGTTTTCAGCCTTTCTTTTCCAAATTGGCCAAGGGATTTTTTATCTCATTATCCAGTTTTGGCAAAAAAATAGAATAAACAGTCTCAATAAAATTAATGTAAACAGACATTTAAGAAGAAATGGCAAGGAGGTTCCAACAAAGTCTCAAACTTCCCTCCCAAAACCAAGGACCTGTCCAACACGTCTGAATGACTGTTCAAGAGACCTTGTGAACCCCTCTCACCCTGACTCCTTTTTTCTTCTAGAAAGTCTGCCACTCCAGTTTTCTCTTTGGCGGCAAATTGTTTCATACAAATCGGTTCCGAAAATCATTTCTAAGGATTACAGATGGCAGAAGGGATAAAATATCCTTCTTTCCAGGGGGTGTCATTCCTCATGCTCCAGATCACAATCTTTTGTTTCAACCTCTTCATCATCTCATGATGTCCCAAGGAGTGATAGAACCAGTTCCTCCTTCCTAGGTGGGGAAGGGGTTTAATTCAAGGATGTTCCTAGTGCCAAAGAAGCAAAATACTTGGAGATCAGTTCTGGATTTTTCTTTCCTAAACCTGATTTTGATAGTGCCAAAATTTGAAATGTCTCTTTATAACATGTTACTACTTCTTTCTAAGTACAATTTCCTGGTAACATGTTACTACTACTTTCCAAGTACAGTTTCCTGGTAACATGTTACTACTACTTTCTAAGTACAGTTTCCTGGTAACATGTTACTACTTCTTTCTAAGTACAGTTTCCTGGTAACATGTTACTACTACTTTCTAAGTACAGTTTCCTGGTAACATGTTACTACTTCTTTCTAAGTACAGTTTCCTGGTAACATGTTACTACTACTTTCCAAGTACAGTTTCCTGGTAACATGTTACTACTACTTTCTAAGTACAGTTTCCTGGTAACATGTTACTACTTCTTTCTAAGTACAGTTTCATGGTAACATGTTACTACTACTTTCTAAATACACTTTCATGGATAACATGTTACTACTACTTTCTAAGTACAGTTTCCTGGTAACATGTTACTACTACTTTCTAAGTACAGTTTCATGGATAACATGTTACTACTACTTTCTAAGTACAGGTTCCTGGTAACATGTTACTACTTCTTTCTAAGTACAGTTTCCTGGTAACATGTTACTACTACTTTCTAAGTACAGTTTCATGGATAACATGTTACTACTACTTTCTAAGTACAGTTTCCTGGTAACATGTTACTACTACTTTCCAAGTACAGGTTCCTGGTAACATGTTACTACTACTTTCTAAGTACAGGTTCCTGGTAACATGTTACTACTACTTTCTAAGTACAGTTTCGTGGTAACATGTTACTACTACTTTCTAAGTACAGTTTCATGGTAACATGTTACTACTACTTTCCAAGTACAGGTTCCTGGTAACACGTTACTACTTCTTTCTAAGTACAGTTTCATGGATAACATGTTACTACTACTTTCTAAGTACAGTTTCCTGGTAACATGTTACTACTACTTTCCAAGTACAGTTTCATGGATAACATGTTACTACTACTTTCTAAGTACAGTTTCGTGGTAACATGTTACTACTACTTTCTAAGTACAGTTTCCTGGTAACATGTTACTACTACTTTCCAAGTACAGGTTCCTGGTAACACGTTACTACTACTTTCCAAGTACAGTTTCATGGATAACATGTTACTACTACTTTCTAAGTACAGTTTCCTGGTAACATGTTACTACTACTTTCTAAGTACAGTTTCCTGGTAACATGTTACTACTTCTTTCTAAGTACAGTTTCCTGGTAACGTTACTACTACTTTCTAAGTACAGTTTCCTGGTAACATGTTACTACTACTTTCCAAGTACAGGTTCCTGGTAACACGTTACTACTACTTTCCAAGTACAGTTTCATGGATAACATGTTACTACTACTTTCTAAGTACAGTTTCCTGGTAACATGTTACTACTACTTTCTAAGTACAGTTTCCTGGTAACATGTTACTACTTCTTTCTAAGTACAATTTCCTGGTAACATGTTACTACTACTTTCTAAGTACAGTTTCCTGGTAACATGTTACTACTACTTTCTAAGTACAGTTTCCTGGTAACATGTTACTACTACTTTCCAAGTACAGTTTCATGGATAACATGTTACTACTACTTTCTAAGTACAGTTTCGTGGTAACATGTTACTACTACTTTCTAAGTACAGTTTCCTGGTAACATGTTACTACTACTTTCTAAGTACAGGTTCCTGGTAACACGTTACTACTACTTTCTAAGTACAGTTTCATGGATAACATGTTACTACTACTTTCCAAGTACAGGTTCCTGGTAACATGTTACTACTACTTTCTAAGTACAGTTTCCTGGTAACATGTTACTACTACTTTCCAAGTACAGTTTCATAGATAACATGTTACTACTACTTTCTAAGTACAGTTTCATGGATAACTTATTACTACTACTTTCTAAGTACAGTTTCCTGGTAACATGTTACTACTTCTTTCTAAGTACAGTTTCCTGGTAACATGTTACTACTACTTTCCAAGTACAGTTTCCTGGTAACATGTTACTACTACTTTCTAAGTACAGTTTCCTGGTAACATGTTACTACTTCTTTCTAAGTACAGTTTCCTGGTAACATGTTACTACTACTTTCTAAGTACAGTTTCCTGGTAACATGTTACTACTTCTTTCTAAGTACAGTTTCGTGGTAACATGTTACTACTACTTTCTAAGTACAGGTTCCTGGTAACATGTTACTACTACTTTCTAAGTACAGTTTCCTGGTAACATGTTACTACTACTTTCTAAGTACAGTTTCCTGGTAACATGTTACTACTACTTTCTAAGTACAGTTTCCTGGTAACATGTTACTACTACTTTCTAAGTACAGTTTCCTGGTAACATGTTACTACTTCTTTCTAAGTACAGTTTCATGGATAACATGTTACTACTACTTTCCAAGTACAGTTTCCTGGTAACATGTTACTACTACTTTCTAAGTACAGGTTCCTGGTAACATGTTACTACTACTTTCCAAGTACAGTTTCATGGATAACATGTTACTACTACTTTCTAAGTACAGTTTCCTGGTAACATGTTACTACTACTTTCCAAGTACAGTTTCATGGATAACATGTTACTACTACTTTCTAAGTACAGTTTCCTGGTAACATGTTGCTACTTCTTTCTAAGTACAGTTTCCTGGTAACATGTTACTACTACTTTCTAAGTACAATTTCCTGGTAACATGTTACTACTACTTTCTAAGTACAGGTTCCTGGTAACATGTTACTACTACTTTCTAAGTACAGTTTCATGGATAACATGTTACTACTACTTTCTAAGTACAGTTTCCTGGTAACATGTTACTACTACTTTCTAAGTACAGTTTCATGGATAACATGTTACTACTACTTTCTAAGTACAGGTTCCTGGTAACACGTTACTACTACTTTCTAAATACACTTTCATGGATAACATGTTACTACTACTTTCCAAGTACAGTTTCATGGATAACATGTTACTACTACTTTCTAAGTACAGGTTCCTGGTAACACGTTACTACTACTTTCTAAGTACAGTTTCATGGATAACATGTTACTACTACTTTCCAAGTACAGGTTCCTGGTAACATGTTACTACTACTTTCTAAGTACAGGTTCCTGGTAACATGTTACTACTACTTTCCAAGTACAGTTTCATAGATAACATGTTACTACTACTTTCTAAGTACAGTTTCATGGATAACTTATTACTACTACTTTCTAAGTACAGTTTCCTGGTAACATGTTACTACTACTTTCTAAGTACAGTTTCCTGGTAACATGTTACTACTACTTTCTAAGTACAGTTTCCTGGTAACATGTTACTACTACTTTCTAAGTACAGTTTCCTGGTAACATGTTACTACTACTTTCCAAGTACAGTTTCCTGGTAACATGTTACTACTACTTTCTAAGTACAGTTTCCTGGTAACATGTTACTACTACTTTCTAAGTACAGTTTCCTGGTAACATGTTACTACTACTTTCCAAGTACAGTTTCCTGGTAACATGTTACTACTACTTTCTAAGTACAGTTTCCTGGTAACATGTTACTACTTCTTTCTAAGTACAGTTTCATGGTAACATGTTACTACTACTTTCTAAGTACAGTTTCCTGGTAACATGTTACTACTACTTTCCAAGTACAGTTTCCTGGTAACATGTTACTACTACTTTCTAAGTACAGTTTCCTGGTAACATGTTACTACTTCTTTCTAAGTACAGTTTCCTGGTAACATGTTACTACTTCTTTCTAAGTACAGTTTCCTGGTAACATGTTACTACTACTTTCTAAGTACAGTTTCCTGGTAACATGTTACTACTACTTTCTAAGTACAGTTTCCTGGTAACATGTTACTACTACTTTCTAAGTACAGTTTCCTGGTAACATGTTACTACTACTTTCTAAGTACAGTTTCCTGGTAACATGTTACTACTACTTTCTAAGTACAGGTTCCTGGTAACATGTTACTACTACTTTCTAAATACACTTTCATGGATAACATGTTACTACTACTTTCTAAGTACAGTTTCGTGGTAACATGTTACTACTACTTTCTAAGTACAGTTTCCTGGTAACATGTTACTACTACTTTCTAAGTACAGTTTCCTGGTAACATGTTACTACTACTTTCTAAGTACAGTTTCCTGGTAACATGTTACTACTACTTTCTAAGTACAGTTTCCTGGTAACATGTTACTACTTCTTTCTAAGTACAGTTTCATGGTAACATGTTACTACTACTTTCTAAGTACAGTTTCCTGGTAACATGTTACTACTACTTTCTAAGTACAGTTTCCTGGTAACATGTTACTACTACTTTCTAAGTACAGTTTCCTGGTAACATGTTACTACTTCTTTCTAAGTACAGTTTCATGGTAACATGTTACTACTACTTTCTAAGTACAGTTTCCTGGTAACATGTTACTACTACTTTCTAAGTACAGTTTCCTGGTAACATGTTACTACTTCTTTCTAAGTACAGTTTCCTGGTAACATGTTACTACTACTTTCTAAGTACAGTTTCCTGGTAACATGTTACTACTACTTTCCAAGTACAGTTTCCTGGTAACATGTTACTACTACTTTCTAAGTACAGTTTCCTGGTACCACTAGACTTAAAAGATGCTAATCATCACATCCCTGTTCATGCAGACCACACATTTCGTAAACTTTTGTGAATCTTGATCACATTTTCAGTTCTCACCCTTATCATTTGGACTACCCACTGCACCAATAGTGTTCACAAAGTGTCTAGCTCCAGTTGTAGCCTGTTGCAGGCTAGAGGGTATCCACAGTTTTCTGTACTTAAATGTCATTCTCATCCTTGCAGAACATTTTTCAAGGAAAGAGCTTTTCTTCTACAGGAAAAAAATATCTTTATTTAGATCTATTTCTAAGGTTTTCCACTTAGCCCTGTGGTCACTGCAATGGAACACCTCAGGACTGTGGGTCTCACGGCATCTATGATTCTCATGTTACCCCCCAGCAAGACTCCACATGAAAAAGATACAGAGGAATCGGAAATCTCTTTGGTCCCAGCATCAGCACCATTTACTTTATCCTTCCAAATCCCAGTGTTGGGGTTTGTCAGAAGTGAAATCTTTTGTTAGAGACAACATATTTTCTTAAATTCAAGATGTTCTTCATACCACATTGCTGCAGTCCTAACACTTTGGTAGTCCGCTGTCCCAGTCGGCCCGAATACCAAAGTATATGGCTGACGTCGGTCAAGGCGCATTAGTCTGACGTCAGGACGTCAGGGTACAAATGCGCATGACCGACGTCATATACTCAGTCTTTTTTGCCGCATGGTCCGATGCAGAAGCAGTTTTGCAAGTGCAGGTTGGCGTTCTGAGATTTTCCGAAGTCGGAGTTTCAGACCGAATCCAAGTTGGCTAAGTACGCCGTTGGGGATTATTTTGTTTTTTTCTTGCCTCAGTATTTTACCGGATGTCAGAAAAAGTGAATAACTGTATTTCTTGTGGGAAACAGATACCTCATAGGGATTACCATACCTTGTGTATACCTTGCTTAGGGCCTGAGCACGACGTTGTTGGCTGTCGCTCTTGTGCTAGATTTAACAAACGCACTATAAAGAGAAGATTAGATTGTGCCAGGTTAGTTTTGGGAAGCGGTGTAATTATAAAATGCCGCCGGATGCTCCGCCCGCTTAATCAAAAAGCGCAAGGACAAAACAGCAAAGCCTAGGCTGGAAGAACCGTCCGTCCCGGACGTCGGTTCTTTAGAGGGCTCGGTGGAGCCAGGGGTTCAGCCAGAAATTTCTTTGGAATCCCAGGGAGAGACTTTATTACTGCAAGATGTGACCTCTCAGGAGGTAGGCCAGGTGGAAGGGGCTTCTCAGGTAGCTGTTCTTCCCTCCCTGCCTAAGGTGGTTAGGCCCTCCCCTGCTGTTTCCAAGGCTTCTCCCAGGGGCAGGCCAGGTTTTGTTTCAGGAGTTACCCCTAGTTCTTCAGGGTCTGTACCTAAGAAGCATATGCTTCAGATGGCAGAAGATTTGATTACAATGATTAGAGGTTCTATACCCCCTCCTGATAAGAGGCCTAGGATGGAACCTGAGCTTGGGAGTTTTGAGCAGTGTTCGGATGCTTCTGAGTCTTCGGCTGAAGACTTGCAGGAGTATTCCCCTTACTCTGATTCTGATGATTCTACTCCTTCTGCTTCTCCTCCTGAGGATTTTTCATTTTCAGAGACTCTTCATTCCATGAGGGAGCATTTTAAATGGGAAGGTCAGGATTTCTCTGATTCCAGGAAAAGGCTTAGGGAATTTTTGTTTCTACCCCAGCATAGGCCTTTGGCTATACCTCCTGTTCTAGATGTGGTAGAGGATGTTTTTGCAGAGGCTTCTCTGAACCCTGACTCTTTGCCTCCTGCTCCAGTTAAACCGGATAGATATTATAGGGTGCCTGAAGCTCATAAGTATCTTTTTAAGAGTCCTAGGGCAGACCCAGAAACTGTTTCACAGGGGCCTAAAGGTGTTAAGGCTTCTGTTGTTAAAAATCCTGTTCCTCCAGATAAAGAGGCTAGGGCTTTGGATAGATGGGGAAAGAAAGTGTATACTTCTTCCACTTTGGCCATGAGAGCTTTGAATTGCCAGTTTCACATGTTGAAATACCAAAATTATCTCCTTTCACAATTAAAGTCTAAGGTAGATGCTTTGGCGGAAGGTATTGAGTGTAAAGAGTTGCAGGATTTAGTTCATGTTTCTGAACAGGTGGGTAAGCATTCTTTGCAATGTGGTTTTGATGCTGTGCAGGCCTCTTCGAGGGTGGCTGCCACTGGTTCGGTTCTTCCAGGCACGCCTGGCTGAGGGATCAGAATTTAGCTGAGCATGTGAAAACAAGGATTTTAGATGCTCCTTTACAATCTGATGTGTTGTTTGGTTCGCCTGTGGAAGCAGTTCTAAAGAAAATGGAAGACAAGGCTAAGTCTATGCAGACTGTTAAAGATTTTGCAGGTTCAGCCTCCGAAGTTTAGTAGAAATTGGCCTACCAAGGGGTGGACATATCCTGCTTATGATTCCCAGTCTAGGGGTAGGTCTAGACGTGGTAGAGGCAGAGCTCAAGGTTCTTTTAGGCCTAGAACAGGAGTTCACCTGCTCAGTCTTCTGGTGAGGGCAGGGGTCAGTCCTTTCGTAAACAGACACAATGACCTGCCTTTTCAGCTGCCAGAATCTTCTCGTCTGGCAGCACCTTTGGGAGGAAGGTTGGCACTTTTCAAAGAAAACTGGAGTTTAATTACCCAAGACAGATGGGTATTGGATATCATTCACCACGGTTACAGGTTTTATTTCCATACCTTGCCTCCTTTCAAAGGCATGCCAGACATTCCTCCTCAACAAAGGAAAGAGGCTCACAAGCAAATTTCTCTGTTGCTCCAAATAGGGGCCATTCAGCCGGTTCCTGTGCCAGAAAGGGGCCTAGGATTTTATTCTCGCCTGTTCCTAGTACCAAAGAAGGGGAACACGTGGAGACCAATTTTGGATCTGTCTATCCTCAACACTTATCTGGACATTCCCAAGTTCAAAATGTTGACGTTACAACAGCTTTTACCTCTGCTGGGCAAAGATCACTGGATGGTAACTTTGGATCTCAAGGAAGCTTACCTTCATGTTCCTATCAGACTAATTTGCAGGAAGTATCTGCGTTTTCGAGCTGGGAATTCTCATTATCAGTTCTCTGCATTGCCCTTTGGCTTATCTACTGCGCCCAGAGTATTCACAAAGGTTCTGGCTCCAGTGATAGCTTTCTTCAGGCTAAAAGGAATACAAATCTATCCTTATTTGGACGATTGCCTGATTCTGGCTCAAGGAAGGGACGTGCTTCTTCAGCATTTGGAATATGTGAGAGCAGTGCTAAGATGCCTAGGGTATTCTGTGAACGAAATAAAGTCCAGTCTAGTACCCTCTCAAGACATGTGCTTTCTGGGTGTGAGACTGAATACAGCAACCCAGATGGCCTTTTAACCCGGACAAACAAAAGAATCTTTCTCTTTACTTCCATCAACTATCTCATCAGTCCGGGCTGACTGCAAGGACAGTCCTTCAAGCCTTAGGGTTCATGGCATCTTGTATTCTGGTACTTCCCAATGCCAAACTGCATATGAGGAAGCTACAATGGTATCTCAAAAATGTATGGACACAGCACTGCCAGGATTTGGACACTGTCATTCAAATAATACCTTGCATTCAAAAGGAATTTTTGTGGTGGGCTCAGGAATGTCACCTAAACAAGGGACTCTCTGTGACCCGGCCAGAGGCGAGTCAGATTCTAACGACAGATGCCTCAGACACAGCTTGGGGAGCTCATCTGAATGGAAAGTGGATACAAGACAAGTGGCCTGCCAGACTGCAGCATCTACATATCAACATGAAGGAGATGTTAGCAGTCCAGTTTGCATTACTGGCTTTCAAGGATTTACTTCTTCCAGGGCAGGTGTTGATTCTAACAGACAACACAACTGTCATGTGGTACATCAACAAACAAGGGGAACACATTCTTATCCTCTATGCAGGCAAGCAATGATTTTGTGGGAGACTGCGTTAAGCTTGCAGCTGAATCTTCAAGCAAGGTTTCTGCCAGGAGCACAGAACTCCTTAGCAGATGTGTTAAGCAGGCAAATCATGGATCCCCACGAGTGGAAACTGGATCTTCATGTATTTCAGACATTGACAGTGTCATGGGGAACTCCAGACATAGATCTGTTCGCTTCTCCACTAAACCACCAGCTGCCAAAGTTTTGCACGAAAAGGTTTCATCACACAGCCTGGAAAGTGGATGCTCTTTCTTTCAGTTGGAAAAATCTTCATGTGTATGCCTTTCCACCTCTGCCTCTCCTCCCAAAGGTACTTCTAAAGGTCAGACAAGCCAAGGATGATTTTAATAGCTCCAGATTGGCCTCGGCAGCACTGGTACCCATTGCTGAGGAGTCTGGTAAGGAAGCCTCCATGGCCCTTACCTTTGATTCCACACCTATTGTCTCAGAAGGACGGGCATCTGCTCAATGTCAAGCTTCACTCTCTTCATCTAACAGCTTGGCATATTCTGTTTTGAACCATAGCAGGTCTCAGCTTCCTCAACAAGTTTTGAATGTGATTATGGAAGCCAGAAGACCTAGTACAAGGAAAGTGTACGCAGGAAAATGGAAGAGATTTTTATTTTGGTGTGCAGCAAAGGATTTGGATGTTTCTGAGCCAAATTTGAGTGTGGCTCTTCAATATCTTACTGAGTTATTGGACAAAGGTTTGTCTTTCTCTTCCATTAAGATTCATGCTGCAGCAATTTCAGCTCACTATGATTGTGACCCACCATTGTTTTCTCATCCTTTGTTCAAGCAATTTCTTAGAGGGGCAAAGAATATATGGCTTTCAAGGATTTACTTCTTCCAGGGCAGGTGTTGATTCTAACAGACAACACAACTGTCATGTGGTACATCAACAAACAAGGGGAACACATTCTTATCCTCTATGCAGGCAAGCAATGATTTTGTGGGAGACTGCTCTAAGTTTGCTGAATCTTCAGGCAAGGTTTCTGCCAGGAGCACAGAACTCCTTAGCAGATGTGTTAAGCAGGCAAATCATGGATCCCCACGAGTGGAAACTGGATCTTCATGTATTTCAGAAATTGACAGTGTCATGGGGAACTCCAGACATAGATCTGTTCGCTTCTCCACTATACCACCAGCTGCTAAAGCTTTGCACAAGGTTTCATCACACAGGCTGGAAAGTGGATGCTCTTTCTTTCAGTTGGAAAAATCTTCATGTGTATGCCTTTCCACCTCTGCCTCTCCTCCCAAAGGTACTTCTAAAGGTCAGACAACCCAAGGATGATTTTAATAGCTCGAGATTGGCCTCGCAGCACTGGTACCCATTCTGAGGAGTCTGGTAAGGAAGCCTCCATGGCGCTTACCTTTGAATGCACACCTATTGTCTGAGAAGGACGGGGATCTGCTCAATGTCAAGCTTCACTCTCTTCATCTAACAGCTTGGCATACTGTTTTGAACATACGCTGCTTTCAAAAGTTTTGTGGTTGGAGCCAGAAGACCTAACAAGGAAATGTACCGAAAATGGAGAGATTTTTATTTTGGTGACAAGGTTGGAGTTTCTGACGAAAGTGGTCACAATCTCCTGAGATGACAATACTGGTTTAGATTCAGCTGCATATGCTTCAAGGATTTACTTCTTCCAGGGCAGGTGTTGATTCTAACAGACAACACAACTGTCATGTGGTACATCAACAAACAAGGGGAACACATTCTTATCCTCTATGCAGGCAAGCAATGATTTTGTGGGAGACTGCGTTAAGCTTGCAGCTGAATCTTCAAGCAAGGTTTCTGCCAGGAGCACAGAACTCCTTAGCAGATGTGTTAAGCAGGCAAATCATGGATCCCCACGAGTGGAAACTGGATCTTCATGTATTTCAGACATTGACAGTGTCATGGGGAACTCCAGACATAGATCTGTTCGCTTCTCCACTAAACCACCAGCTGCCAAAGTTTTGCACGAAAAGGTTTCATCACACAGCCTGGAAAGTGGATGCTCTTTCTTTCAGTTGGAAAAATCTTCATGTGTATGCCTTTCCACCTCTGCCTCTCCTCCCAAAGGTACTTCTAAAGGTCAGACAAGCCAAGGATGATTTTAATAGCTCCAGATTGGCCTCGGCAGCACTGGTACCCATTGCTGAGGAGTCTGGTAAGGAAGCCTCCATGGCCCTTACCTTTGATTCCACACCTATTGTCTCAGAAGGACGGGCATCTGCTCAATGTCAAGCTTCACTCTCTTCATCTAACAGCTTGGCATATTCTGTTTTGAACCATAGCAGGTCTCAGCTTCCTCAACAAGTTTTGAATGTGATTATGGAAGCCAGAAGACCTAGTACAAGGAAAGTGTACGCAGGAAAATGGAAGAGATTTTTATTTTGGTGTGCAGCAAAGGATTTGGATGTTTCTGAGCCAAATTTGAGTGTGGCTCTTCAATATCTTACTGAGTTATTGGACAAAGGTTTGTCTTTCTCTTCCATTAAGATTCATGCTGCAGCAATTTCAGCTCACTATGATTGTGACCCACCATTGTTTTCTCATCCTTTGTTCAAGCAATTTCTTAGAGGGGCAAAGAATATAAGACCCCCGTAGAGCTCCTACTCCTGCTTGGGACCTCAATTTTGTGTTGGAGAAACTCACTCTACAACCTTTTGAGCCTGCAGCTACTGCTGAATTGAAATATTTGTCATGGAAGACTGCTTTTTTGTTAGCCATTACATCTGCAAGAAGGGTGTCTGAATTGCAGGCCCTTATGGCAGTTGAGCCTTTCCTGATTTTTCATAAGGATAGGGTATCTTTACGTACTAATCCTTCCTTTATGCCTAAAGTGGTTTCTAGTGTGGCTTTAAACCAAACTATTCATTTGCCTACCTTTTATGCAGATCCCCAAAATAAGGGGGAAAGATTTTGCACACTTTAGATGTACACAGGCAGTTGCGTTATTATTTAAGCAGGACTAAGGATTTTAGGCAGTCTCAGCAGTTGTTTGTTTCTTTTGCTTTGAGTTCTCAGGGCAAGCCTGTGTCAAAACAAACTATTTCTAAGTGGATTGGGTTTTGCATTGCATTTTGTTATTCCCATCATGGCAAGGAGATTCCAGCTGGGATTAGGCCTCATTCCACTAGGGCTACTGCCACTTCTACAGCATTTCTAAGGGGGGTGGCAACTAAGGATATTTTGGAGGCAGCTACTTGGAGTTCAGTGCATACTTTCTCTAAGCATTACCACCTTCCTCTCTACTCTAAATCTAGGGCTGGTTTTGCCACGGCTATTTTGCAGGGCATGTTGTCAGCTCCTGCTTCCTTATGATTTGCCAGCCTCCCTTACCTCTGCTTTGGGATTCTTCCCAAGTGTTAGGACTGCAGCAATGTGGTATGAAGAACATAGTACAGTTTTGTACCTACCATAAATGTAGATGTTCGAAGATCCACATTGCTGCAGTCCAATTTACCCTCCCTCCTTTCCCTCTGTGTTTAGGGGTGGTTGTGTGGGTGAGGTTATACTCTTGTATATATTGTATATATTGTATATATATTTGGTGCAGGAGTGTGTGGTGTTTTTTGGTTTTAGCCTTATCTTTTTAGGGTCTTCTGACATCTGGGGCAAGAAAAGACTGAGGATATGACGTCGGTCATGCGCATTTGTACCCTGACGTCCTGACGTCAGACTAATGCGCCTTGACCGACGTCAGCCATATACTTTGGTATTCGGGCCGACTGGGACAGCGGACTACCCAAGTGTTAGGACTGCAGCAATGTGGATCTTCGAACATCTACATTTATGGTAGGTACAAAACTGTACTTTTCCCCTTCTCCCTCCCAGCTCCAAAGCAGTCAGTCACCTTAGATACTTCAAACATTGGTTGGGGATCAGTTTCAGGAGGGATAGAAGTGCAGGGGGTGTGGGGCAGCAAGGACAGACTCAAGCACCTAAATGTCAATGAGCTGTTGGCCCTGATCAAGGCACTCACCTCTCTGACCCATCCTTAGACCCCTGAACCTCTTCAAGTGATTACAGGCAATACCACAGTCATGTGGTACATCAGCAAACAAGGGGGAACCAGGTTTTGTCCCCTTTACAGACTAGCCGTGTTAGCTTGAGATGTACCTTCACAGCACACACTCACTGTGCAAGCATCATACATTCCATCAGAGCAGCATTGTGTGGCAGACGAGCTGAGCAGGACCAGGGCAGACCCTCATGAATGGAAACAAGATCAGAGGGGTGCCCCAGCGTTGATCCATCTGTGTGTTGTTCCTCAAGTAGAATCAGAGGGGTACCCCAGCGTTGATCCATCTGTGTGTTGTTCCTCAAGTAGACATCTTTGCCCCTCTCTGAACAATCAGCTGGCAAGATTCTGCTCCAAGACTCCAGTCAAGAACCCTGGAAGATGGATACTTTTCTTTTGACAGGAATGTTCCAGTATGCTTTTCCACCATTTCCACTAATATCCAGAGTACTTCTGAAGATTCGGAACGAATCCCACAAGATCATTGTGGTGACTCCCTTCTGGCATAAGTAGTCATGGTTCTCCCTTATTTTGGAATTGGCCAGAGTCATTTGCCACAAGCTTCCTCACAGTCTGGATCTACTCAGTCAAAAACAGAGATGATTGATACATCCTGTCCCCAAATAACTTCAACTGACTGCCTGGGTGATAGGCACCTCTTTACTGGGGGTGTGCAGCAGTGATTGATGGAGGCAAGAAAGCCTGCAACTAGAAAATCATATATAAACAAATGGATATGGTTTTCTAGTTGGTGCCAGTAACATAACCAGCACCCATTCAGGGCTAGTGGTTCTCTGGTTTTACAATATTTGTGTGAGTTACTTTCCAATGGCCTGTTTTACTTTTTTAGCAAGGTTTAATGTTAAGTTGTCAATCTCGCCTTCATTCTTGCTTGATGGGTTCGGAGCCGATCCCTCGGCTCCGACTCGGCACTTGCTAAGCTCGAGAGTCACTTTTACCAGCTCGAGGCAGCCCCATATCCCATGATGCAAGGCGGTAAGTACCCAGATCTCATTTGCCGCTTCGCTTAGGAGGTCTTCTTTTTACCAGCTCCTGGTAAGTTGTTCACTTTTGTGATATTTAAGCCCCTTTTAGTCAAAAACCTTTTATTGATAGTTTTTAAGTTTAATTTGTACCTTTTCTGACAGAAATTCCCTGTCTCCTTTAATTTTTTGTTAGTCAATCTTTTCCCTATCCCATCCCCCCCCTGTTAGGGTGTGTGTGTTGGTTTATAGAATACCTTTTGGTATTTTATTTAACTTAATTTTGACTGGTGTGTGTGTGTGTGTGTTTTTCAGCACCATGTCAAAGGAGAGGGTCTCAGGTTTTAAGAAGTGTGACTCGTGCTGTCAGAAGATGTCTCTGACAGACGGTCACACTTCTTGCCTGTATTGTCTGGGCCCTCTTCACCTGCAGGACTCCTGTGCTATTTGTCACTCCTTCAGCCAGAGAGTCCTGCAGGAGAGACGGAATAAACTGATTCTTAGGGGCCTTCTTAAGCCGGAGGGCTCTCCGGCTAAGTCGGCTCCACCAAAATCAGTAAAACCTTCCAAGGCCCAGGCTTCTGTATCTAAGCCTGCGGCCTCGGCTCCGACTCGTACTGAGTCGAGATCGGCTCCGCCGATTCTAGCTTGACAAAGCCTTCGGCACCGATGGCTATCGGTGCTGAATCTGTATTGACCACTTCGATGTCGGCTCCGATCGGCTCCGACACCCATGTGGCACAGGCATCGGTGTCGGCTCCGATCGGCTCCGACACCGTTACTTTGGTGGCTGTATCGGCTCCGGCTGGAGCCGATACATCGAGGCTTCCTGTCGGCTCCGAGAGGTGGGCTCCGACAGGATCTATTGTATCGGCTCCGATGGCTGATTCCAGGAAGAGGTCGAGGTCTCCTTCCTTGGAGCCGATACTTTCGCTCGGCTCCACCTCTTCTCTCGGAACGGCGCCTCCGGAGCCGATCTTCAAGGTCATCCAGGTTGTCAGATCATGACCTAGAGAGTGGTCAGTAGATTACTCAAGTCACAGGTACTGGCCCAAATGCTACACAGTCCGTCTCAACAGCGGACTGTTGGTCCACACCCCGTTACAGTTCCTCCTTCAACTCTACCCCAGAGCTTGGAGTTGGAGTCTTCGAGAATGGTTACTGCTACGGCTGGAGGACGGATACCCCCTTCTGTTCCTTCAGCCTCTACTCTTATCTCCTCTTCCTTAGAGGGATTCGGTGGGCGGGCTTCCATGGTCTCCTCCGAGGGGGTGAGTGGCATCGGACGCTTGTCCGAACCCGCTCTTCCCCTTGGAGCCTCGGCCTTGGTGAGCTCGGCTCCGACATCTGCCTCGGAGACTTCCCTTTCGGTGGTCCCTGGAGTTCCTAGCTCTTGGGCGGGTTCTCTCGGACCTGCCTGGGAGGGAGCATTCGAGGTGATGAAGAGTGTACTGGCCACTGGTATCAGTCAGCAGTCTGTTCCGTAGCTCCTCCCTCTATAGTACCTGTTGACATCTCTGCCACTTCTCTTGCTACAGGACCCAGAGATCCTCCGCCTCAGGTTTCCCCATTGGGAATTTCCCCCTCTTCCGAGGATTCTCCTGATGTTTCGGAGATCCTCCTAGGAAGAGGACTTGTAGAGGAAGCATGTAGACTCCCGAGTCTGTCACTTGGATACTGACTTTGATGAGTCAGAGGGATCCCTAGATCCCCTCTGAGGATGTCTCCTTCTCAGACATCCTAGAACTTCTGAAACAGAGGGAAACTGGCCCACCAACAATCCCTCTGAGGATGAGTCAGTATACCTAGAGGCGTTTGGATCTCGGCCCTCCACCTCCTGGGTATCTCCGCCTTCGACCCCTTATGCAGGTGATTGCACGAAGGCGTGGGCAGCTCCTGACTCTGTAGAGCCAGTCCCTAGGAGGCCTTCAAAATTTATCACTGCCCGGCGACAAACAATTCCTTACTAAGGGTGTCCCGCTGATGCCATGGTGGTGGCTGCGGCCACCAAAAAGGAACTTGCAGATCCTTCCGTGCCCGTCCATCCTCCTAATAAGGACTCTAGGACCATGGATAGGTATGGTGGCGGATGTTTTCCTCAGCGACCTTTGCTATGCGTTCGCTGAATTACCTATGTCACTTCACCAGACTCCAAAGGGATATCCTGAAGGAGCTGGGAGAAGTAGTTCAGGATCCTACAGCTGCAGGGGCTCAAGAAAAAATTGCTTCTCAGCTAGGAACCCTCAATTCCATTGCAAACTCCTCCATGCGGCTAATATCTTATGCTGCGGATGGAGTGAGTAGAGCCGCAGAGCACAGGTGTGGCTCTTAGGCGCCAAGCCTGGATGCGGCTATGTGATTTCGGATCCCTTTAAGGCGTCCTTCACAAATTCTCCCTTTGATGGGTCAGCTTTGTTTGGCCCTCAGGTGAAGGAAACCTTGACCAGGTGCGAGCAGGACGGCAAGACTCTTTCTGCTGTTGGAGTCCGTTTTCCACCCCTTCTAGGCCTTATCCCAAAGGACAGAAGGGTGGGAAGATGTGGTTCCGTAAATCCCAAGGAGTCACGCAGATTCACGTGGTCAGTTTACCCCTAGAGGCAGAGGGGTAACAATAACAGGCCGCTCTAGAGGCAGAGGGGTTACGAAGGACTAGGGAAACAGGGAGCCTATCTCTGACATACCTTTTCTGCATCCCTGAGGTGTTTCGCAGCTGTGCCTCCTTGGAGGCAGTCGGGAAGATTATCACTGTACCCAGAAGCCTGGCATTCCATCACTCAAGACAGATGAGTACAGTAGATCATATCCAAGGGTTACATAATTCCTTTCGAGGAAAGTCCTTTCCCCTCAAATTCCCTTCCAGATGTACCACCCGGTCTAAGGGACATTGCAGAGTTAGAAATCGCAAAACTACTGCAAAAAGAGCCATTCAGCCAGTTACAATAGACCATTCAGAGCCGGAATCTACTCAAGGTTCTTTTGGTCCCCAAAAGACGGGAGACTGGAGACCAATATTGGATCTCAGCAGACTCAACAAGTCTGTCAGGAAGACAAGATTCGAATGGTCACTCTTCAGTCAATTCTGCCCTTCTTACAGAAGGACAACTGGATGTGCTCAATAGATCTTCAGGATGCGTACTATCACATCAAAATTCACAGGCGCTCCAGGAGATTTCTCCGCTTCGGCTGGGGTCCAGTCATTTCCAGTTCAGAGCCCTGCCCTTTGGTCTCACTACAGCCCCAGAGTGTTCACCAAATGCATGGCAGTGGTCACGGCTCACCTGAGACGTCAAGGATTCCAGGTGTTTCCGTATCTCGACGACTGGCTCCTGTCAGCCACCACCAGGCATCAGCTTATACAAGCCAGGGATTACACAATAGACCTTTGTTCTCATTTGGGCATCTCAATCAACTTGAAAAGTCATCCTTATCGCCCTGCCAGTCTATTACCTTCATAGGCAAACTTAAACACTGTTCGGATGTCAGCTACCCTTACAGAACAAAGAGTTTCAGACATTCAGACTCATGTCAGGATCATTCTGGCCAGCAAGAAAATACAGGCCAGAATGGTTCTAAAGGTATTAGGTCTCATGGCTGTGGCCATTACTCTTCTTCCCCTGGCTCGATTCTACATGCGCCTTCTTCAGTGGATGCTGTTCACACAGTGGTCATACCAGCAACTTCCAATGCGTCACCAGATTCTGGTGACACAGACATGCAAAGAGCATCTTGCTTGGTGGATCACATCGTCTCAGGTTCACCAAGGCAGATGCTTTGTACCTCCGTCCCCGATAGCCACTGTCACCACGGATGCCTCCCTGATCGGGTGGGGGGGTCATTATCAGGGCAGGATGGTTCATGGGACGTGGCAACCGTTCGAGTACCATCTGCACATAAATGTCCTGGAGATGAGAGCAGTGCTTTTAACGTTGCAAGCCCTCAACGACTTTCTTCCCGTAGGGACAATTGCAGTCCACACAGACAACATGTCTGTAGTTTGGTATATCAACAAACAGGGCGGAACCAAGTCCTACCCCTTGTGTCGAGAAGCACTCAGACTTTGGCAATGGGCAATCTCCTCTCATCGGTTTCTGGTAGCAACGCATATCCCTGGGAAAACCAACATTATAGCGGACAGATTGAGCAGAGCTATCCTCATGCCTCACGAGTGGTCTCTCAAGCAATCTATAGCGGAAGAGATTTTTCTGGAATGGGGTCGTCCATGTTGCGATCTTTTTGCTACTCCCCAAAACAGCAAATGTCCAGACTTCTTCAGCCTCTTCCCTCTATCAGGCCATCCCCCCAGAGACGCTCTGACCCAGGATTGGCCCCAGGGACTTCTTTATGCCTTCCCTCCATTTCCTCTGATCCCTCAGGTGATCCAGAAAGCTACCGTTTTGAGAGCCAAATTGATTCTCATTGCCCCTTACTGGCCTCGACAAGTTTGGTTCCCGTTCCTCCATCATCACCTTTTGGTGCAGCCGTGGCATCTGGACCCAGTGCCAGATCTACTGATTCACCAATCCGGTCAGCTGCACCGGTCAATCCCTTCTCTCAACCTCACAGCATGGTTGCTCCACTTCCTTCCTTAGCCAGGCTTCCTTTGATCTCTAACCCAGTTAGAGACATCATAGTAGCTTCACTAAAATCCTCTACCAGGAGGATTTACACAAGCAAATGGAACTGTTTCTCTTATTGGGCTAAGGCCCAAAATATTGATCCTTTTACTGCCCCTGTTCAGGCAGTTCTGGACTTCTTAGCAGAGATTTTTCATGCAGGCTCATCTTCTTCCACAGTTAGGGTTCAATTGGCTGCTATTTCCAATTTTCATGTCGGGATAGCAGATCATAATATTATGTCCCATAGGCTCTGCAGGGCCTTCTTGAAGGGAATTTTCCTACTAAAACCTCCAATCAGGAATCCTCCTCCTCAGTGGGATCTAAATTTAGTGCTGACATCCTTGATTCTTCCCCCCTTCGAGCCAGCTGTTTCTTGTTCCCTGAAATATCTTTCTTGGAAAACGTTATTTCTAGTGGCTGTTACATCTGCCAGGAGGGTGTCTGAACTTCATGCTCTTTCGGTTCGACCCCCCTATTTGGTTTTTCACAAAGACAGAGTATCTTTGAGAACTAACCCAACCTTTTTACCTAAGGTCGCTTCAAAGAACAATTTGAATCAATCCATTGATCTCCCGGTATTTTTCCCTAACTATTCAGACAGAGCTGAACAAAAGCTACATTATCTTGATGTCCATCGTCAACTTAGATATTATTTGGACAGAACAAAAAAATTTAGAAAATCTGATCAACTTTTTGTTTCCTATGGATAATAAAAAGGCCTTCCTGTTTCTAAAGTGACTTTGTCCAGATGGCTTTCTTCGGTCATCACTGAAATTTATCGCTCAGGGGAAAACAGCTGTGCTCAAAACCTAAAGCACATTCAACTAGGAGTTTAGCTACTTCTACAGCTTTTCAAGCTAGACTTCCTTTGGACACTATTTGTGCAGCGCCACTTGGGCTACTCCTCACACTTTTGTTTCCCATTACAAATTGGACTTGGCCTCCAGGGACAGAGCCAGTTTTGGCTCTACAGTCCTCAAGAGTTTGTTCCATTGAGCCACCCAGGATAGATGTGCTAGGGACGCGGTCCCATCAAGCAAGAATGAAGGCGAGATTGACAACTTAACATTAAGAAGTTATGTACCTACCATAACGTTCCATGTTAGTTGTCTTCTCGCCTTCTTTCTTGACCCTCCCTCCTTCCCCCTGGCCTGGACAGACCTTGTATAAGAAACTATTATGCTAAAGACCATTCAGACCTGGTCCTTTTTCCATCTGTAAGTTTCTTCTTCCTTTGGGAAGTATTTTATGCTTGGTGTTATTGCCCTTTGTCAACAAACGAGATCTGGGTACTTACCGCCTTGCATCATGGGATATGGGGCTGCCTCGAGCTGGTAAAGTGACTCTCGAGCTTAGCAAGTGCCGAGTCGGAGCCGAGGGATCGGCTCCGAACCCATCAAGCAAGAAAGAAGGCGAGAGAAGACAACTAACATGGAACGTTGTGGTAGGTACATAACTTCTTATTCACAGCCATTTCAGCATGTTTGCCCATGGATCCCCCTCTTTCAAGGCGTTCTTTTGTTAAGATATTCTTGAACTGGGTATTGCATAAGAGGCCTCCAAGAAAATAGGAGATTCTTCCTTGGGATCGTAATTTTGTGTTACACATGCTCCATTTGAATGACTCATCTGGCTGACTTGAGGTTCTTAACATGAAAAACAGTTTTACTGGTTGCTCTGACTTCTGCAAGAAGAGTATCTGAGCTGCAACCTCCTATGCTGTCACCCTTTTCTCATTTTCCACAGAGACAGGTTTTATTTGAAAAGTAATCCTCCTTTTATGCCTAAAGTAGTATCCAAGTTTATTTTAAGCCAAACTGTTCAACTCCTTGTGCTCTTCCTGAACCCAGAATGAGGGAGAAGCGATAAGTCATTCCTTTAATTTTTACAGACAACTCTGATGCTATCTTGACAGGTCAAAATCTTTCAGAATTTCTGATCAGTTGTTCATTTAGTATGAAGGTAAAAGGAGGGACAACCTGTGTTAAAGCACATTACGTCCAAATGGTTGCCTTTGGCTACTACTGTTTATTATTCCCCCACAACAAAACTATTCCAGGAAAGATTAAGACTCACTGTGCCAGGGTCTTGTCTTCATCTATGGCTTTTTGGAAAGGGTTGGACTCTAGAAATAGTCTTGAAGCAGCAACATTGTCCTCTGTACATACTTTCAGAAAACATTACAGGCTAGATTTCTTTTCAAAGTCTGGGTCAGGTTTTACTAGGACCATTCTCCAGGGACGTTGGACCCTTCTCCTTCCACCTCCCAGTTCTAAGCTGTGGTAATCGACCCATCTAGCATAGGCTACTGCAGTAATGACCAAAATGATGGATATAGTGCAGCCATGTAAGTAAATGTACCATAACAGTAGATGTTTGAATGATCACTGCTGCAGTAGCTGCTCCTCCCTCTTACTCCCTTGATCTATGGTGTATTCCTTTCAGGGCTTAGCCTCCTTCTCTCTCATTGGCATGAAAGCTCTGAGGGACTTGGCACCCAAACCTGTCTTTTATTTGGCTTGGCTCAAGCTGATTAACAGTTTATGCGTATGAAAGGTGCTTTGAAGCTTTGGAAGTTGGCCAGCTGTTATATCCTTTGCAGGATAAAATCCGTATAGCTTAGGCTACTGCAGCAGTGATCATTCGGACATCTACTATTATGGTAAGTTTATTTACACAACTGTATTTTATTAAATGTTCCAAGATTAGCTGGGGTCTCTGGCTTAATATTTATTTCAATGGAGGCACCTTTGTGGTCTGACCTGACCAAAGAGGACTTTACACTCGGAGAAATGCGTCATTCACCATATCCTTCCTGAGATCTCTCATTAGAAGGACAGATCCTACCGGTGCTGCAAGACCTTACACATCTTTCCAGTGCTTGAGTAATCTTCACTGGGTGCACCTTTAAACAGTTGCTCCCCATTACATTTCTAGTACTTGCCCTGTGCTTTGCTTAATTTTCCTTATATTTGGTGAGTGAGGATCCATCCATCCTGGAGTTTGGATTAACAGGTCATGGGTTGGGAATGTCGAGGACCAAGGAGTCCTTATTTTTGAGGCAGATAAAGACAGTTCTCCACTGCTATTCTTCACTCCTGGATGAGTCTTGCTTTAGATAAACAGTCAGGCTGATGTCCTGTATAGACTGCTTTAGCCCCCCCCAAAAAAATGTCTAAAGGAAGAGCCTTGGGTCACCCTTCTGTATAGCCAGTAGTATTTAAGTATACTGTATCTGCAGCCCTGAAACATCCAGATTCTATTCATTTTTTTTTTTTTTTTTTTTTTTTTTGCTAAGAAGGTGCATGCCCTCTAAAAGCCCTAGCTGAGTGTGGAATGATCTCTGTAAGCATCCTGGAGCCAGCTCCTATGCTCATATACCAAAGCCCTTTTCCACTTTATTGCCTGATAAGGGAGTCTAAAGTATTGGAAAGGATGGGCTACAGAGGCTTTTCCTCTGCAACTTTGAGCTTAGATCCCTTAACAGTCTTTTTAACCTGTCCCACTCATCCACAGCGGATCAGGTCATGGTAAAGGTTTCAGTCCTTCCTGATTTTGCCATCAGGGAACAGCTGGTTAAGACCATTTCCACAGCTGCTACAGTACAATTTCATGTGTTGCTCTCCGTTTCAGCTGTGTCGATGCTAGGGTTGGGCTACAGTACAATTTCATGTGTTGCTCTCTGTTTCAGCTGTGTCGATGCTAAGGTTGGGACAGCAGAATCTGACGTTTGCCTGCAAAGATTGAAATGTGAGATTCTCCTTTAAAGATGAACTCATGCAAGCCATTCTACATGCCCTTTAGTAGGGCCTCTAGGGATCTGGTTCAGGCATTCTGGAATAGGAAACACACATTTCTTAGTTTGATCATTTCAGTAGAGTTGAAATAATCACCACAAATAAGGTGGCGACTGTCCTTGAAATGAAGCAGTTGAGCTGATGCATTGCTACGTAGTCTGATATCTCTGCAGGGATCATTGTGTCTTTAGTGTTGCTTTTGTAAATCATAGTGCAGAGTTGACTTTTTGTAACCATAAGCTGAGTATCACATGCCTTTTCTTACACTTGACAGTGCTCAAGTGCAGTTCATGGATTCTTTCCAGCATTTGTTTTGGTAGATGATTTGGGTCAGTGACTGCTGGATTTAAAACAGTTTTTGTGACTCATGAGTTTCATCATGACAAAGCAAAGCTGTGTAAGTTGCAGATATTCAACAACCTCACTGTTGCAGAAGCCTTTGGTTATTTGGGTTGTATACTAGTTTCATCATGACAAAGCACAGCTGTGTAAGTTGCATTTACCATAACAGCAGATGTTAAGTTGTCTATCTCGCCTTCATTCTTGCTAGTTGGGTTCGGAGCCGATCCTCAGCTCTGACTCGGCCATCTTCAAAAGCTAGAGACCTACTTACTGGCTCGAGGCCCCCCCTATATCCCATGATGCCTGGCGCTAGATACCCAGATCTTGTTTGCTGCTTCTGCTGCGAGGTTGCTTTTGCTGGCTCAGGTCATATTTTTCTATTTGATTGTTAGCTTTTATAAAAATTTTGTATTATAGTTATAGTAGTTCTACTGGTTTAGTTAGCTATTTGTAATTTAGTCTCCTTTCCCTCGGAAACTCGTTTTTTTTTTTTTTTTTGTTAGAGTCTCCCCCCCCCCCTTTTTGTTTCTTCAAGGTAGCTGTTTTTAGTTGGAGGCTAATCCTTGTTCTTTAATATAGTAGTTTTATTAGAAATTGTTATATATCAACAGATTTAGTTACTATTTCTTAGATATATAGTGTGTGTGTGTGTGTGTGTGCTGTTAGGGTGTGGTAACTTGTGTTGAGTGCGTGTGTTTTTTACTAGTTACCCACTTCCCTTCTGTTGCTTTTTTTCTGTGATTGATATTTCCTTTTTTCAGGAATGTCTAAAGATACAAAGTATCTGGATTCAAGAAGTGTGACTCATGCTGTCAGAAGATGTCACTACAGATGGTCACACTTCTTGTGTCTACTGTTTGGGCACCCTACACCTGCAGGACTCTTGTTCGGTGTACCACGCCAGTCCTGCAGGAGCGTAGGAATAAACTAATCCTTAGGGGTTTGCTCAAACCTGAAGGGTCACCGGCTAAGGCCCAGCCAGTGAAACCCTCTAAGCCGACGAAGACATCAGCTCCCAGTTCAGAGCCGTCGTCTGGCGTGGTGTCTACTTTAACTTCGGTTCCGGCTGCAACCGAAGTACTTGTATCACAGTCGGCCCCGACTCTGGTGTCGGAACCGTCAGGGAGCCGAAAATGCTCTAGATCTCCATCCCTAGAGTCGATACGCTCGGCTCCGGGGTCGCCTCTCTTACAGTCAGAGCGAAGTTACCGATCCCGCTCTTGTGGGTCTTCTAGACTATCTAACCACGATTTGGAGGGAGTGGTGAGCAGGCTTCTAAAATCGCAGGCCCTGGCTAAAATGTTATCCAGCCCCCCTCATCAGGGTTCGGCTCCGCCTGTCTCTGCAGTAGTTCCTCCTTCGACTCATCCCTTGAGTTCGGAGCTGGAGCTTGCTGGGGTTCGGATCGTGGAACCGTCCGCGCCGATACCTACCCTTTCGGTTCCGTCTTCGGCACCGATCACCTCCATGGTGCCGTCCTTGGAGGGATCTGGGCGCCGGGACTCCCTCGTCGGCTCCAAGGGGGCGAGTGGCATCGGACACTTGTCCGACCCTGTTCTCCCTCTCGGAGCTTCGGCACAGGTGAGTTCGGCTCCTACATCGGCTTCGGAGCTGTCTCTCTCAGTGCCGGGAAGGATTCCGGTCTCTTCAGAGCCGGAGCCTTCTCCGATAATGGGAAGGGGTGCCTTCGAGGTCATGAGGAGTGTGCTGGCCTCTGAGTCAGCACCACGATCAGCCTCATTGGCTCCTCCCCCCATGGTGCCTGCATCTGCCTCTGCCCCTCCTCCAGACCCCAAGTGTGGGGAACAAGCGCTCCAGGGCACCCCATTGGGTGTATCTTCTTCTTCCGAGGCCTCCCCTGATCATTCAGAGGAGCCCCCCCTCGAAAGAGGAAATGCAAGAGGAAACATGTTGACTCCCCTGAGTCTATCACTTCAGATACCGACTTAGAGGATTCGGAAGGGTCCCCGAGATCCCCCTCTGAGGACGTCTCTTTCTCAGACATCCTTGAGATACTTAGGCAGAGGGGAAACTGGACTACCCTTAACCTTTCCGAGGATGAGTCTGTATTCCTGGACACGTTTGGTTCCCAACCCTCCACCTCCTGGGTGTGTCCGCCTTTCGATCCACTGATGTCTGTGGTGGCTCGAAAGGCATGGTCAGCCCCAGACACAGTGGAACCAACCCCCCGAAGACCCACAAAATTTATTACTGCACCACAAGACAAGCAGTTTCTGATGAAGGGTGTTCCCGTTGATGCCATGGTGGTAGTAGCGGCCACAAAAAAGGCGTTGGCTGAAACGTCTTTGTCTGTCCATCCCCCTAATAAGGAATCTAGGACGATGGACAGATATGGGAAGCGGATGTTTTCCTCAGCGACCTTCTCCATGAGGTCGCTGAACTACTTGTGCCACTTTACCTGCCTTCAAAGGGATCTCCTTAAAGAGCTAGGAGATACCCTTCAAGATCCATCAGCTGCGGGGGCCCAGGCTAAGGTTGCCTCCCAGTTGGTGACTCTTAATTCGGTAGTAAACTCCTCCATGCAGCTCATCTCTTATGCAGCCGATGGTGTGATTAGGGCCGCAGGCACAGGCGTGACCTTGAGGAGGCATGCTTGGATGCGGTTATGTAACTTTGCAGAACCCTTCAGGACATCTTTCACCAACACCCCCTTTGATGGTTCTGCTCTTTTTGGACCACAGGTGAAGGATACCCTTACCAGGTGTGAGCAGGAAGGCAAGACTCTCTCTGCTGTGGGAGTCCGTTTTTTCACTCCTTCAAGACCGTATCCCAAGGGTCAGAAGAGTGGGAAGATGTGGTTCCAGAAACCCCTGGGAGCTATGCCTGACACACGTGGAGATTTCCTCTCCAGGGGCAGAGGAGGGAACAACAATAGACACTGCTCTCGGGGCAGAGGGGGTCCACAAAATCAGGGCCAAAGAGAATCTTTCTCTGACCAGCCCTTCCAGCATCCCTGAAGTGCTGCCCAGCTGTCCACCTTCGGAGGCAGTCGGGGGAAGATTATCGCTGTACCCAAGAGCCTGGCAAAGTATAACACAAGACAAATGGGTACTGTCTATCATATCCGAAGGCTACAAAATTCCCTTCTTTCGCACTCCCTACATTCCTAACCAATCCCTTCCAGATGTTCCACCCAATCTAAGGGATCAAGCAGTTCAAGAAATTTCAAAACTGCTAAGAAAAAGAGCCATCCAGCCAGTCCCAGCAGTCCAGCAAGGATCCGGAATTTACTCAAGGTTCTTTTTGGTACCAAAAAAGACAGGGGACTGGAGACCCATTCTGGATCTCAGCAGACTAAACAGGTCTGTTCAAAGAACGAAGTTCCGGATGGTCACGCTACAGTCCATTTTACCCTTTCTGGGTCAGGACAATTGGATGTGCTCAATAGATCTTCAGGACGTGTACTACCATATCAAAATGGACAGACGCTCCAGAAGATTCCTCCGCTTCCGGCTGGGAACCAGTCATTATCAGTTCAGAGCTCTGCCCTTTGGTCTCACCACAGCCCCCAGGGTGTTCACCAAATGTTTGGCAGTAGTTATCGCTCACCTGAGACGGCAAGGATTCCAGGTGTTTCCATATTTAGACAACTGGCTCCTTACTGCTACCACCAGACATCACCAGCTGCAAGCCAGAGACTACACCATTCAAACTTGCTCCAAACTAGGCATCACAATAAATTTTGAAAAGTCTGCATTGTCACCTTGTCAATCTATTACCTTTATAGGTGCAAACTTAAATACAAAGGACATGTCAGCGAGACTTCCATTAGACAGAGTGCTAGACATTCGCCGACATGTGCAGGTCTTTTTAGGATGCAAAACAATTCAGGCCAGATTCGTCCTAAAAACCTTGGGTCTCATGGCAGCGGCTATCATACTAGTTCCCCTTGCTTGTTTTCATATGAGGATTCTTCAGTGGATGCTGTTCACCCAATGGTCTTTCCAGCAACTTCCAATGTCTCACAAGATAATGATCACACAGACATGCAAAAACCAACTTGCTTGGTGGATGGGTTCCCCATCAGTACCCCAGGGCAGACCATTTGCTCTTCCTCTTCCAGTGGCTACGGTGACCACGGATGCCTCCCTGATCGGGTGAGGGGCGCATTTTCAGGGCAGAACAGTCCAGGGCACCTGGCAGCCTCACGAGTACCATCTGCATATCAATGTCTTGGAGATGAGGGCCGTGCTTTTGGCGTTGCAAGCTCTTCACAACTCTCTTCCCACCAGGACCATTGCAATTCAAACAGACAGTATGTCGGTAGTGTGGTACATCAACAAGCATGGCGGAACCAGGTCCTACCTCCTATGTCGAGAAGCACTCAGACTCTGGCAGTGGGCGATCTCTTCCCAATGGTTTTTGATAGCAGCGCACATCCCTGGGAAGTCCAACGTTATAGCGGACCGGCTGAGCAGAGCAATTATCATGCCTCACGAGTGGTCTCTCAATCAGACAGTGGCGGACCAAATCTTCTGCAAATGGGGTCAGCCTTGCTGCGACCTTTTTGCCACCCCCTTCAGCAGCAAGTGCAACAATTTCTTCTCTCTCCTCCCTCTTCCTGGACACTCCCCCAGAGACGCTCTAGTTCACGATTGGCCTCAGGGACTTCTTTCTGCATTCCCTCCATTCCCCCTGATTCCCAAACTAATACAGAAAGCTACCACATTGGGATGCAAGATGATCCTCATTGCCCCTTACTGGCCTCAACAAATTTGGTTCCCGTTTCTGCATCATCACCTTCTGGAGCAGCCCTGGACCCAGTTCCAGACCTCCTGATCCATCAATCAGGCGGGCTGCACCAATCCCTTCAATCTCTCCAGCTCACTGCTTGGTTGCTCCACTTCCGACCTTAGCCAGGCTTCCGAACATCTCCCACTCGGTGAGTGAAATCATCTTATCATCGCATAAGTCTACCACTAGAAAGACGTATGCTAGTAAGTGGAAATGTTTCTCTTTCTGGGCAGAGGCTAGGAATATAGATCCCTTTTCAGCCCCTATGCACCATATTTTGGATTTTTTAGTGGAACTTTTTCATGCTGGATCTTCTTCTGCCACAATTAGAGTTCAGTTAGCTGCAATTTCAAACTTTCATACAGGTCTATAGCATGTCCCATAAGCTTTGTAAAGCCTTTCTCAAAGGGACTACTTTACTCAGGCCCCCAATGAGAGATCCCCCGCCTCCGTGGGATCTAAATTTGATTGTAGCTTTCCTGATACTGCCCCCCTTTGAACCAGCAGCTTCTTGTTCCTTGAAGTTTCTTTCTTGGAAAACCCTTCTTCTGGTTGCAGTTACTTCAGCCAGAAGAGTTTCTGAACTTCAGGCTCTTTGTGTTCACCCTCCTTATCTAGTTTTCCACAATGACAGAATGTCTCTCAGGACTAATCCTTCCTTCCTTCCAAAGGTTTCTTCTGACAATAATTTGAATCAGTCTATTGATCTCCCTGTGTTTTTTCCAAATTATTCCATCAAGGCGGAATACAAATTGCATCAGTTGGATGTTCATAGACAGTTACATTTTTACTTGCATAGAACTAAGCAAATCAGAAAATCAGACCAGCTGTTCCTGTCCTATGCTGAGGGTAAACAAGGTCTACCTGTGTCGAAAGTAACCTTATCTAGGTGGTTGACATCTATTATTACATTTATATATCAGCTAAGGAATAAAGAACTTCCTGCTAAACCAAAAGGGCACTCCACTAGAGCTCTAGCTACTTCAGTGGCTTTTCAGGCAAGATTGCCAATGGAAACTTATTTGTGCGGCAGCTACATGGGCCAATCCTCAGACCTTTATTTCACATTATAAGCTGGACGTGGCCTCCAGGAGCAGAGCTGATTTTGGTTCCACTGTTCTGAAGAGTCTGTTCCGATGAGCCACCCAGGATTGAGGTGCTAGGGACGCTGTCCCAACCAGCAAGAATGAAGGCGAGATAGACAACTTAACATTAAGAAGTTACGTACCTACCATAACGTTCCATGTTAGTTGTCTTCTTCTCGCCTTCTTTCTTGCGTCCCACCCTCCATCCACCTGTCCTAGTAGACCGAGAAGCGTTCCTTATGTTTTTCTCACTGGCTGAGTCTTCTCTGGCTATTCCTTCTGACTAGTAGTCTCTCCAGTAGGATTTATGCATTCTAGGACAGGATTCCTGTATTATTATTATTATTATTATTATTATTATTATTATTATTATATCTGCAGTTAGACTTACCAAACGAGATCTGGGTATCTAGCGCCAGGTATCATGGGATATAGGGGGGCCTCGAGCCAGTAAGTAGCTCTCTAGCTTTTGAAGATGGCCGAATCGGAGCCGAGGATCGGCTCCAAACCCAACCAGCAAGAAAGAAGGCGAGAAGAAGACAACTAACATGGAACGTTATGGTAGGTACATAACTTCTTAATGTTCGGCATCCTCACTGTTGCAGAAGCCTTTGGTTATTTGGGTTGTATACTAGTTTTCATCATGACAAAGCACAGCTGTGTAAGTTGCATTTACCATAACAACAGATGTTCAACATCCTCACTGTTGCAGAAGCTTTTGGTTATTTGTGTTGTATACTACCCAGGATACAACACCAGATGCTTTTCAGAAAGCTATGGCTTCCTCCCTCACCAGCACTCTGACTTCTAACTGGCTAGGCCCTTGGAGAGAAATCGGCAATCAGAGTGAAAGCAACTTCCGGACTTTCTTTCCCAAACTCATCCTGAAATTCCAAAGAGGTATAAAGTGTATCCCTGAAACTATTTACAGTAGAAGGGAGGGGTAAAGAAGTCAGGTTGCAGCTACTGCTGCAGTGGGGAATTAGAACATCCACTGTTATGGTATGTAAAACCTACACGACTGTACTGTGTTCATCACTGTCACTGCTGCAGTAGCCTTTGGCTATTTTGGTTGATTAGCAAGGCTTTTATAATCCAGAAGGAAGCAGGATAAAGGTCCAGGAGCCCCTGGAGAATTGTTCTAGCAAAGCAGTCGTGATCCTGGAAAAAGGAATCCAATATATGTAATACTTTGTAAAGGTATGTACAGAGAACCATGTAGTTAAACCTGGAATGCTTATCGACTCCACCCCTTTCCAATATGCCATAAAGGAAAAGAAGTCTTTATGAGAATGTGCTGTAATCCTGCCTGGAAATGTTTTACCATGGTGGGAATATCAAGGAAGATATAGTAAGGAACAACCAACTGGATTTTTAACACCTTTTTGCATTACCACTTAAGGCAGGCAAAGATACATTGACATAAAAGAAAACAAGCTATATTAACTTACAAACATTATACATCACATACATTCATTTATACAACTATCATCAATCCAGCATTACATAAATGGCTCAATTCCTGCCTTCCTTTAAGCCTCACTCCTCTTCCAAAACATTATTTTGCATGTGTTATTCCTAGAATTTCCAGATCAACCAATTGGAATTGTCTGAAAAGGCCCAGGTTTCCTGTTCCAGGTGCAAACTAAGAGTTCTGCAGCTGTATAGCTTTCCTAAAGGACCTAGTACTGACAAGATAATACCTGCATTGCAAAAAGCAGGACCAGGGTGTATGGAATATACCCTGTTATTCAAATTCTGAAAGAAATGAGAGGGAGAGATTGGAACACTGTACATTCATAGAAGATTACTAGGCTAATGGCTCAAGAGCCCTTACAAGCCTAGCCAGTTTTACCCAATTTTCTATCCCTAGGGGAAAGATAAGGGTCAGCAAGTGGGGTTTTGACAATTTTTACAGACTGACTCTGTCCATAAGGGACATGGGTATCACCCAAGGAGTGAATTTGCGATTTCCCATCTGTTGGTCCAGATTACACTTGAAGATGGTCAGGGAAGTGCTCTGCTTCATGTGAATAGGAAGCCTTTTCCAAAGGAATGGCAGTCTCTGGGACATATCATTCTCTCCAGCATGATCTATTTATGCCAGAGGTCAGGTTTAGATCCTTGGAGAGGTTAACCCTGGTGTAGTTAGTTTTGCAAATATGCAGCATTTCCATCAGGGCTGGGCCAGAGACAGCCCTGTAGGTCAGGCATAGATCATCCCTCAGTAATTGGTAGGAAACTGAATTCAGTGATGGGGCTTATAATTGGTCCACATATAACATGTTGGTTGTACACTGTATTTTTTGAGAAACATCTGAGGATGCTCTAACTGTTGCAAGTACCTAGCAAGATGCATTGTAATCTGTTGGTCTGATGAGGGCAGACTACAGTGGTACTGTGTGACATCCATAGATCTGGATGCCATACCCTTACTATAAACTGAGCCACATAGAAAGATTTCCTCACTACCGTGGACACATGGTGGTCAAAGTTCAGAATGCTATCTGAGTACCTAGATCTCTCACCACCAGGTCCACTCTTGGGGAGTAATATCAATGTTGTAATTTGCAGGGGTATTTGATTTTTCCAAAGGGTATTATTTTGCATTTCTTCACATTTAATTTGAGGCCCTGGCTCTGACACCAATTATTAGTCTGCATCAGACCTTTTTGTAGGATATCAACATTAGGGAGTCCATGATTGCCCCCAACTTGCAGTCGGCAGCCTAAGGCTATCTAAATTTGCCTTGACATCTGAGAAGTATATCCCAAAGACATGGGAGCCCAACACTGAGCCCCGTGGTACTCCATTGGTGACTGGCTTCTTATTGGATATGGATTCGCTCACTCTAATAATGTGTCCTATCCAAGAGCCATTTGGCTATCCATCTGGTGACATAGAGGTGTACGACCAATCTTTTCAGTTTATCTAAAATACCTGAGTTGGGTAATATGTCACATACCTTGGCCAGATCAGGGTAGGTGGTATACACTGTCTTACTCTCATCCTGGCCTTGGTGATCTTCTTAAAGAAGTCTGCCAGACTGAGCGGACAGGACCTGCCTTTGACAAAGCCAAATTGGGTTGGGTGTAGAGTGTGGAGATTTTCTGTGTCGTTGTTAATCAGGCTTAAGATTGTCCTTTCATAGTCTTGCATATGAAACTGATCAGACTTATGGGTCAGTAGTTTCCTGGGTCCAGTGATGGCAGTGATGGTCCCCTCTTGGTGACTGTTGCAGTCCACCACTCTACTGGGGCAAAGCCTGTTTGGAGACTGTGGTTAAATAGAGATCCCAGTTAGGTCTGCTGGGTCAAGCTATTTAATAGGCACCCAGGGATTCCATCATAGCCAACAGAGTGTGCACTGATGACCTGTTCTTTTGTGATAAATGGTAAGAGGTATTTCTTGGGAAGTGACTGGAGGTGATGAGGGGATGCAATTTATTCTGAATTTACCAGCCTACAGGCTTGCTATTGCCTCTGGTTGAGTGTAATGCCATCTAGATCCAACTTGGCACTTTGTTATGTATTTTCCTTAAGATTTCAGACATAACTACAAAATGCTTTGTAGTTATCCTTTGCTTGAAAGGCTATTTAAGTCTCGCATTTAGCTTTTGAGGACTTGACTAGTTCCCTGATTTGCCTATTGAGACTAATGAGGGATTTTTTTCTCTGTTGTGCACCCTTCCACTTGCTTCTAGACATGAATTTCTTCCTTTAAGTTGTATAGTCTGTTTATGCCAGGGGTTCACCAGGGTGATTTGTTTTTCCAACTAGACCTGGGTTTAGTTCAGACAGGTACTGCCATTTTTATGCATTTGATTAAATGGTTGTACAGGGGATGTGTGTATACTTTTGCTCAAGCTTTCCTGTTTTCGGGGTTAGGCAGAGCTTTAAAATGACCTATACTACCACCTAATAGTAGGTAATTTGCTTTGGCCAAATTCTTCATGGTTTTAGGGTTTGATGAGAGTTCTGCTATTACCTTACATTTATTTCAAAGGAGAACAATTTATGATCTAATCGTACCAAGAAGGACATTATGTTGTGGGAGGGGGGTACAATGCTCTTCCATGTTTGTAAGTACTTTGTCAGTGGTATGAGGCCCCTACTGGGAGTGCAGACTAGCTCTTCCAGAGCATTTGCATTGACAAAGTCCAGGAATCTGTGAGCCTGCATGTTTGCAGTCGTATATGTTTCTCAGTTTACGGAGGGATAGTTAAAATCACCCATGAGTAGTGTGTTGGACTGAATGGTAAGTGATTCTAGCAACTTCAAGTATGAGGAATGGTTTTCATGGTTGGGGACCTGTAGCTAGCGATAATATGGTGGGGGATTTTTACCAATGGTCAACTGGACATGGAGTAGCTCAAGCGAGTCATCCTGTTTGACCAGTCTTGTGGTGGAATTGTTCCTTTATGTAAATGGAAACACCTCCTCCTCTCGTTTTTTTTTTTCTTTTCATAGGGTGGTCTAAATGTGTGTGAGGCACTTTAGCCTTGCACTGCCAAGGTACTTTCCGCAGCCTTGAACTATGTCTCTGTAACTGCATAGATGTCAGCATTTTCCAGAGTGAGGAGAGCTTCCATGGAGTGCATTTTCTTGTTAAGACTCCTAACACTGAGCAGCAGTACCTACAGTTTGGCATTAGAAGAATTTGTTACTTAGGTAGGTCTGTTGGTTTGGCACTGATTGAAAGGGCACTATGAGAGGGGCTAATGCCTTGGCCAGTATTAGAAAACCTAGAGGCAACAGGTGCAGACCATCTCTGGCAAAGCAGTGTGGTCTGTGGAGCACATCATCCCAAGCTGACAAATACTGGATCCCTTTGGAATGACATCAGAAGCTAAGCTAATTATTGAAGTCAATAATTTTCTGTTTGTAGTGTGGTATCATTCTTGGTGAGGGCAGAATGCTGCTTAATGCAAGGCTCATACCCACCTGCAACATGTATTCAGAGAGGTCCATCATGCCTGTCTTCATGTAATCCAAGGAGGTATGTCTCGGGTCATTCACACCCACATGGACTATGAGTGAGTCATATTAATACTTATGATTGAGTGACCTAAGTGCCTGTATGATCTGGTGAATTCTGCCTTGACAGGCAACTGACTGTAACCCCGTGTTTTGTCTTGTTTTGTTTATTTATTTAAGTTATTTATTTATTTATTTAACATTTGTTTACTGGGTAAGTCCAAATGTGACAGAGACAATTTTCAGCGGGAGGCCCAAGGAGAAAAGCTGTAGAGGCATGTCTTTGGAATGTGGGAGGAAACTGGAGCACCTGGAGGAAACCCACTCAAATGCAGGGAGGACATGCAGACTCCGCAGAGAAGGCACACCGCAGCCGAGCTTAAAACCAGATAACCTCTTGCTGTGAGTCAACAACGCTAACCTCTGCAGCACTGCACCACCTGTCTTTATCCAACCTGGGGGGGGTGTCCTTATGTCTCACAGTGGAGTCTTCTCTGGCCAAGATGTTTGAATGTGTGGTGTTTCACTTTAGGGCTTGCTTGTGGAGACACTGTGATGTGTATTGTTATGTGCATTGGTCGATGTTGACTTGCTTTTGTTGCAAGTGATTTCTGAGGGTAGCATACAGGAGGCCTCAGAGGCTTTTGGTAAGTTACTTGTGAGTACCTCCACATATGTGGGTTTGTATGTCAAAACCTTATTTACTGAGGGAAATTATGTGCTTATGCTGACAACCTGTTTGTCATTTGACTTGTCAGTATGTTAGAGTTGTGTCTCCATTTTATACTGTAACTACATCTCTCACATACTGTGTTTGTTTGTTTCAGGATTAAGTGGTTGTCATTATACATGAGACAATTGCTTCATTGTCTAAGGATGCCCATGTCCACCAGGCTGGCCACAGAGATATCCATAGTTTCATTTTTTTTACTATGGGTTGTACCAAGCAGAATAGTGTTAAGATTTAACTGGACTGGGATGACAATACACGGACGAAGAATGGGTGCTATACTCAGTGTGGCCTGCATCTATCCAACCAGGCAGTGCTGATCTGTTCACAACTCAGATGTTCCTAGAGAAGTGGTGGGGGGGACTAGAGAAGGTTGCAGAGATAGTTATTTTAAGGGAAATTTTAACTTGAAAGTGTTTCTGTCTGTACAGGGCACTGCTATCTACCACTGTGTGGAGAGCAGCTTAGTGCAAGACTGGGCTTATATAGAATCACAAGAAAAACAAGCTTTACAACAGCAAGCCCTACAGACCAATCAGGAAAACACACAATAAGCTTTCACCCAGCAATCCCAACTCAGTGATGTTTGCTGCAGAAACACCTGCCAGAAGAGTGCAGTCAGAAAACCCTCTCAATGTAAAAATGCTAGTTTTCGAGCTTATGTGCAGGGAAACTACACAGTCTAGATACTACATAGGTTGGTTCTAGGCTATCGGCCCTAGGGCCTATACAAACCTAGCCATAACAATTCCCTGGATATTTCTTCCCGCAATATTTACTTCCCTGGACCTTTATCTAGCAGGGTGAATGACGTGATCCCCGGGGTGAATTTCCTATCTCCCATCCAATCTTCAAGGTTCCTTTTGAAGAGGGCCAAGGAGGTGCTCTGCTTGACATGTATGGGCAGTCTCTTCCAGAGTATGGGGAGTCTCTTGGTCAGGAACCTATCCCTTCAGCATGTTTTGTTCATTGTGATGACAAGGTTTAGATCCCAGGAGCTTGTGGCTCTGAGGGATTGGGATTTCTTTAAGTGGAGCATGTCCAACAGCTCAGGGTTTGACATGGCCTTGTATGTTAAGCAGAGATCACCTTTGAGTGGAGTATATGCCACAGAGTATAGCTGGAGTTTTTTTAGATGGTCAGCATAAGGCATCTACTTTAGGCCTGTGATTCTTTTAGTGAGGTATTTCTGTGGCCTTTCCAGCTGTTGCAGATGTCTTGTGAGGTACATACCAAATGGAGCATTGTACTCTATAATGGGTCTAATGAGGGATGAGTACAGTGGGACAATGACCTCCTTTTTTCTGGATGAAAAGTCCTTAGTGATGAGGTGTGCCACATAGAAGGATTTCCTGACTGTTGTGGTAATGTGGTTATCGAAGGTGAGAACACTGTCCACCTGTGTCCCCAAGTCTGTCATCACACTTTCGGTGTCTAGTGTACTGCCATTTATGTGATAATTCATGGGTACATGGTTTTTCACAAAGGGGATAACTATACATTTCTTTGCATTAGGCTTGAGCCCATGGCTCTGGCACCAAGCATCTGTTTCTGTAAGGCCCTTTTGTAGAATATCTACATCATTTGGGGATTCAGTAATGGCTCCCAGTTTGCAGTCATCTGCGAACTTTGTTAGCCAGAGTCCCTTAGTGTTGGCCTGTACTTCAGAGAAGTAGATGCCAAACAAGAGTGGTCCCAGGACTGAACCATGAGGTACTCCACCTGTCTGGAGCTGGATTTGGAGTTGGCTACTTTTACAGTCTGGGTTCTGTTAGTAAGCCAGTTGGCAACCCATCGAGTGATGTAGGGATTTATGCCCAGCTTAGTAAATTTATCTATGGTTCCAGAGAGGGGGGATGGTGTCGAAGGTCTTGGCAAGGTCCAGATAGGCTGTGTGGACCGCCTTACCCTCGTCCACAGCTCTGGACACTGATTCGAAGAAGTCGATCAGGTTCAGGAGACAAGATCGGCCCTTCACGAACCCAAACTGGGTGGGGTCCAGTGTTTGAAGATTGCCAATGTCTTTGTTTATAAGTTCCATGATAATGCATTCCATGCCCTTGCAGATCAAACTCGTCAGTCTGATGGGACAGTAGTTTCTGGGATCCATGGTGGATCCCTCCTTGTCGAGTGGGATAACTGTAGCTGTGCGCCACTCAGTGGGCACAAAGCCTGAGGTGAGGCAATGATTAAACATGACACTTATGTGAGGTGCCAGTTCATTTTGTAGTTCATGTAGTACACAGCCCAGGATGTCATCTGGTCCCATGGATGCTGTATTCTTAGCTTTGGAGAGTGCGGTTTCTACCTGTGTGGCCGTGATTAACGGAATTTGTCAATCTTTTGGTATTGAGATGGGCCCTTTAGGGGGTGAGAGGGTGGTGAAGTTGGCACTAAATTGATCTGCCAGGATATTGTCAATATCCTTGGGATCAGTATATTTAATACCATTCAGTTGTAGCTCAGAGCAGATCTGAGCATTGCCATTTAGATTCTTGACATAACTGTAGAATGCCTTGTGGTTGTCTTTGGAATCTTTGGCAATTTTATTTTCATAACTAGCTTTGGAGGATTTTATGGGGGATCTCAGCTTCTTACTGAGGCTGGTAAGGGAGTTTTTTGCATTCTGGGATTTTCCTCTTTTCTGCAACAGTTTCTTTCTTCTGTTGTATAGTTTCTTTATGGCAGGGGACCACCAGATTGGCTTCCTTTTTTGGAAGAGAGAGTCTTGGTTCTATTTAGGATGACACAATTCATGCTCGAGTAGATGTGCTCATATAGTGCCTTAGTGTAGGATTCAGCAGTCGAACTTTCAGTTCCCGTCTGCATGAGTGTCATGGCGTTTGTCACTTCAGACTTGAGTAGCATGAAGTTGGCTTTGGAGAAGTTTTTTTTACGGAGGTTTCCTTACTGGGGGGTGGGGGTGGGATGTGGATGTCAAGGGTGATTTGCTTATGGTCAGACCTGACCAATGAGGGGGTGACTACTGGTGTGGAACATCTATCTCCCATGTTGGTAATGACCAGGTCTAGGATATTGGAGCCCCTAGTGGGACAATGAGTTAGTTGATCCAGGGCACTGGAATTTATGAATTCCAAGAACCGTTGGGAAAAGGTGTTAGTTCCCAAGTAGTTTTCCCAATTAATGGCAGGATACTTGAGTCACCCAGTATTAGGGTGTTTGGTTGTATCTTAATATTTTCCAGTATGTTTAGAAATGTGTAGTGAGAATCTTGGGGCATGGTGGGGAATCTGTAGCAAGCTACAGTTTGTATTGCAGTCTTACGTAGTGTTAGTTGCACCTGGAGAATTTCAGATGCATTGTGTTGGGCAACTAGCCTGGAGGTGTGAATACAGTCCTGTGAAACTAGTAGACACAAATAATACAAAGTACTGCAAGTATTATAAGTACTACAGCAACATCAGTGGAAACAGTTCAGCTTTGAAACTCTACTAAAGTGTGAGAAATGTAACAAATAATACAGGATTCTTATGAAATACAGCAAAAAGCTATCAGAAGTCCATCCATCCATCCAGGACAGGGCTAGCCCACCCGGCAGTATAAACCTTGACTCTAAATGAGTGCCAGGGTCGAAGTGACACTGATTTCTATGTGGAAAAATGTGAAAATGGGTGATGGATGGAATTAACCGAAGTGAAAGATTATACTTATTTTCATTGTTTTAGCAGTGGACAGTGGATGACTTTAGATGCAGCAGTATCTCTGTTAGGAAGGACGTACGTGGTGGATTTCTTTTACAGATAATCCTGTATGAATGGGAAAACAAAACTGTTAACTTAGTATAAACAGTTGCATATGAAATACTCTCTTGCAGATATCAGAGCGATAAACCAGATCTGATGATGTTAGTTTTCAATCTATCCTCAACTGTTAGGGTTCGGATCTGAACCTCATATCTAACTCGGCCATTAATAAAGCTCATGGTAACCAAAAGCTCTCAAGCTTCTCCCTTAACCATGATGCACTAACCCCTAACATACCCCAGATTTCGTTTGCTGCTTTTCGCAAAAAGGTGTGGTCAGCAGTAGCTCTCGAGTTTCGATTGTACTTTAAGCAGATGAGTGATTTTTTTTTTTGTACAAAAATCTTTATATTTCTAACATATTTCTGTTATACTTCTTATGTCTTAACCTCGTAAGTAAGTGCACTGCTTTATTACCATTGTTGGTAGATTTTTTTTTACTTCTGATGTTTTTACATGGCTATGTATCTTAAATTACTGTTGTTGGTAAAATTTTTCCTTTCTGACTTTCTCTTTCCAAAAAAAAAAAATTTGTTCTTGTATTGTGCTTTGTTTACGTTAGTATGGCTTAGACAGGTCATTCCGGCTTTAAAAAATGTTTGAAGTTTGGGCACAAGTTGCCTTTCTCAGATGCACATACACTCTGTGTTTATTGCCTCGGTCCACAGCATCTGCAGGAGGATTTCTCTGTTTGTCATAATTTTAATCCCAGGGCACTTGTGGGCAGGAAGAATAAGTTGGATTCTGAAAGGCTTGCTGCCATCATCTTGTGGTGAAGCTATCAGTGGGCCTGAATTCCCCAAACTAAAGTCTAATCAGTCGAAGTCTCCAATTCCCTCATCTTCCTCGACTCCATCTTCTGAGCCTTCCAGGAAGAGGTCTAAATTGTCTTTGAGGAAATCTCAAACCTCTTCCCCCCTCGGATCTAAAGAAAAAGAAGTTAATGGATCCTACATCCTTAGATCCGACTGTTCCAGACCCTATTATTTTGCCAGGGACCCGATATTTTCTCTCTGTTGATCCAGAGCTTTCCAGGGTCCATTTCCCCTTTATGGAAAGATGCTAATCAATGTCACTTTCATCCAGGAGTTTGACTGAGGAAGATATGGATAGGATGATGAGGAAGTTTCTCTCTGCGCAGATCCAGTTGGGTGTGTTACCGGTTCCTACCACTTCAGGTCAGAAAGCCCATCCTTCGAACACACCACTACCTCAGACTCCTTCTCTGATCCCTTTGGTTACTTCAGAGCCCTTGCATCTGAGTCGTCCGGGTCGGATCTGAAGATAACTCTATCTTTGTATCTGAAGCTAACTCTGAGTGCCCTGGCTCTGACATGGTTGGATCCAGAGGAGTCTCGGAGCCAAAGCTTTCTTGTCAGATGTGAGGTGCTGAGGTCGACTCTGAATGTCCTAGAGCCAACTCTGCACCTTGCTGATTCTGCATTGGACAACTCGGCAAGGATTCCAAGTGTTTCCATGTCTAGATGACTGGCTCATTACCACCTCGTCCAGACATCTGCTAATCAGTACAACAGATCAGATACTTCAGATTTGTTTTTATCTGGAAATAACCATAAATTATGACAAGTCTCACCACAAGCAACTCAGATTTTAGAATTCATTGGAACAGTCTTCAACATTACATCAGGGACAACTTCTCTTCCTCTCTCAAGAGTACAGACTATCAGATTCCAAGTCAAGAGAATAATTTGCAGTGCCAGTGTTTCAGCCCGGTTGATCCTTCAGGCCTTGGGGTCAATGTCAGCTGCTGTAATCTTAATTCCTGTAACAAGATTTCATATAAGAATTCTTCAGTGAATGCTAGCAACACAATGGTCCATTCTTTACCAGTGCCTGTCAACACAAATAAAGATCCGTTAGGCATGCAAGGGGTACCCATCATGGTGGATTCAATCGGATGAAGTTTTACAAGGCCATCTTTTCATTCTCCCTCAGCCCAACGCCATAGTGACTATGGATGCTTCCCAGATTAGCAGGGCACTTTCTGCAGAGAACAGTCCAAGGCACTTGATCCCCTGATGAGGCTGACTTTTGCATATCAATGTCCTGGAGATGAGAGCAGTGCTTTTAAAATTACAGGCCTTCCAGGATGCTGTCCCTTCAGAGACAATTGTGCTTCATAAGGACAATATGTCAGTAGTTTGGTATATCAACAAACAAGAAAGGACCAGATAATACCCCTTATGTTGAGAAGCACTCAGAGTGTGGCAGTGGGCGATTTCATCCAACTGCTTTTTCATAGCAATGCACATTCCGGGAAAGCCCACTGTGATAGCAGACAAATTGAGCAGTTCCATTCTTCTACCTCTCAAGTGGTCTCAGGAAAATCTCAGAAATTATTTTCTGCCAGTGGGGTCAGCCTTGCTGTGATCTTTTTGCTTCACCCCTAAACAACAAATGCAGCAGCTACTTTGCCCTAATTCCTTTTCAGAAGAAGTCAGCGAGGGAGGCTGTACTCCATGATTGGCCCACCGGTCTACTTTATGCTAACCCACCAATTCCTCTAATTCCAAAATTCTTGCAGAAAGCAGCCAGGTTGAAGAGTAAAGTCATCATCATCATTGCACCTTACTGGCCTCGTCATATTTGGTTCCTCTTCCTGTGACCTCATCTGTGCCAACTTTGGATACTTGATCCAATTCCAGATTTCCTGTCACATCTGACAGACATGGTTCATCTGGATAGCTCAAACCTCAAGCTAACAGTGTGGTTTCTCAATTCCATTAATAGCCAGACAGCTGATGCTCTATTCCTGTTTGTCATATTTCTTTTATCTTCCCATAAACCTTCAGTGAGAGAGCTTTATATAAGTAAATGTAAAAGGTTTGTTTACTGGGCATGACAAAAACACATTGACCCCATTTCAGCCGTGATAAATAATACAGTTGAATTTTTGGCTTCCATCTTTGATGCAGGAATGAGCACCTGTACTATTAAGGTTCAGTTGGCTTCCATCGTTGATGCAGGAATGAGCACCTGTACTATTAAGGTTCAGTTGGCTTCCATCGTTGATGCAGGAATGAGCACCTGTACTATTAAGGTTCAGTTGGCTTCCATCGTTGATGCAGGAATGAGCACCTGTACTATTAAGGGTCAGTTGGCTTCCATCGTTGATGCAGGAATGAGCACCTGTACTATTAAGGGTCAGTTGGCTTCCATCTTTGATGCAGGAATGAGCACCTGTACTATTAAGGTTCAGTTGGCTTCCATCTTTGATGCAGGAATGAGCACCTGTACTATTAAGGGTCAGTTGGCTTCCATCGTTGATGCAGGAATGAGCACCTGTACTATTAAGGGTCAGTTGGCTTCCATCTTTGATGCAGGAATGAGCACCTGTACTATTAAGGGTCAGTTGGCTTCCATCGTTGATGCAGGAATGAGCACCTGTACTATTAAGGGTCAGTTGGCTTCCATCTTTGATGCAGGAATGAGCACCTGTACTATTAAGGGTCAGTTGGCAGCAGTTTCTAATTTTCATATTGGATTCTTCTGTGGCCTCTTCTAAACTTTGTAAAGCATTCTTGAGAGGCAGTCTTCTCTGGAGACCCTCGTATAAAGTCCCTACTCCACCATGGAACTTGAACTTGGTAGTGCAGGCCTGAATTCACTCCCCCTTTGCGAAATGTGACCTTAAATTTCTGACTTGGAAAACTGTCTTTCTAGTGGCCATTACTTCAGCTAGAAGAGTTTCAGAACCTTAAGTCTTGTCATCTGACCCTCCTTACTTGATTTTTCGTAAGGATAGAGCTGCATTACGAACTAATGAAACTTTCTTTCCCAAGCTGGTATCAGAATCCAATATCAAGTCAGTCCATTAATTTGCCAGTATTATTTCCTAAATTTAGAAAGGTGAATATATGTTGCATTTATTCGATGTTCACAGACAATTATATTTTTATTTATATAGGACAAACAAAATTAGAAAAGCAGACCAGTTATTTGTTTCTTTTAAAGATTTGAAATTGGAAAAGCCAGTGTCAAAAGTAACTACAGCCAGATGGCTGACATATTTTCTTTCTTTTATCTGTAGCTATAACAAACTGGGTGTATTCTTACCAAAACCTGTAAGAGCCCATTCAGCTAGGGCCATGGAACGTCTTCAGTCTTCATATCCAGAGCTTCCATGCACAACATGTGGGCCAATCCTCATAACAGTCCAGCCAAGATTCTAGGTAGCTGGGGACTCTGTCCCAACAGTTGAGGATAGAAAGAAAATGGACAACATCTGATAAAGACGTTATGTACTCACCATAACATTCCATCTGTGTTGTCCAGTTTCATTCTTCCTCAACTTCCCACCCACCAACATCCATCCATTATTTCAACAAACTTCTGGAAGAAAGAGACATTGTGAGGACACCACTGTCCTTTATGATTGAGCTCCAGATGCAGTCTTCTCTATAGGACATATGCATTTTATGTGTACATATATATGTATATGGATCTACTTCATTTGCCCTAAATTCCGATTGACCAACACCCATTTGCCCGAGACCAAATGACCAAAATTTAATTTGACCGACACTTCATTTGACTGACGAGTATTATTAGCAAGAAAATGGGATATGCCCTTTTCCCTACTGTAGTGCGACCCTGGAGTTAGAATATATAGTTGGGGGGCTGGGGGGTGTGAGGGGCGAAGCCCCACTTACTTTTGTTTTACTAAGCAATATTAAAGCAAAACTAAACAGTATAATATGAAATTAATTAGGGGCTTCGCTTCCAATTACCCCCCACCCCCCTAACTATATATTCTAACTCCAGGGTCACACTACAGTGGGGAAGGGGGCATATCCCATTTTCTTGCCAATAATACTTGTTGGTCAAATGAAGTGTCGGTCAAATGGGTGTCGGTCAATCGGAAGTTAGGGCAAATTAAGTAGACCCATATATATATATATATATATATATATATATATATATATATATATAATGTGTGTGTGTGTGTATGTGTGTATATGTATGTATATATAATGTATATCGATAGATATAAATATATTTAATATAAATATATATATATATATATATATATATATATATATATATATATACAGATATAGATATATAGAGAAATTTATGGATATTTATACATAATGGTAGTTACCATTTCAGGTACAGTCAGCAAACAAGATCTGGGGCATGTTAGAGTTTGGTGCGTCATGGTTAAGAGAGAACCTCAAGACCCTTTGGTTACCACAAGCTTTAGTAATGGCCAAGTCAGATCCGAACCCCAACACTTGAAGTATGAAAATGGACAACACAGATGGAACTTTATGGTCAGTACAGGACTTCCCATTTGTGCATATGGTGTAGGGGTGTCACTTCAGCAGTGACAGTCATCTAGAGCCAAGGTTTACACTTCCTGGTGGCTAGCTCTGCTGCAGTAGTTCTTCCACATCACACACACACACACACACACACACACACAAAACTATGGTCACTTTAGAGTGTCCAGTCCACCTGCAGCATGCATTTAGAATGTGGAAGGAAACAGGAGCACCTGGATGAAACCCATGCAAGTGCAGGGAGGACATTCAGAATCCACACAGAAGGCATCCCATCTGAGAATCGAACCGGGGAGCCTCTTGCTGTGATTTAACGCTGTCTGCTGTGCCACTGTGCCCCACCACTATAGTTTGTCTACCAAATATTTAACCTCAAAAAAGCCAGAATAACTGTTTAGAACATAGATAAAATAACTTTCCCAGCAAAAAGTAAAGATCCCATTAAGTACCACCTGAATAGCAGGTGACCATACATGGGAACAGGAAAAACCTCTTTGTGTAACAACTTGAACAAAGACTAAAATTAGGAGGATCCATGAGGAAACATACTGAAGTGGATGATAAATGCCCCTTGCCAAAGCAGCAAACAAATGATTGGATAGTAACTTACACAAATGTTTGAGAACCAGAGGTGGGACAGGGCCCTGGTTATAGGTAAGGTACCAAATAGAAACTCTTCTCCACTATTTAACTTATGATTTCTTGTCTTCCTTAGTGCCTGCTGCATGTCCTCATGAAAAATGTACCTAAAAAGTATTAGAACTGAATTATTTAGGCAGTTATAGGTTCATAGGTAGGTACTAGGCTAACGGCCTTAGAGCCCATACAAGCTTAGCCAAAAAATGTACCCTGGCTTTCGCCACCCAAGAAAATTATTTTCCTGTGCCCCTGTCGAGCAGAGCCACAGAAGAGACCCCGGGGTGAATTTCCCATTTCCCATCCAATCATCAAGATTTTTCTTGAAGAGTGCTAATGAGGGAGCTCTGTTTGACATAGATAGGTAGTCTGTTCCAGAGTATGGGAAGTCTCTGGGACAGGAATCTATCCCTCCAGCATGTTCTGTTTATTGTGGTGACAAGGTTTAGGTCCCTAGAGTGTGCAGCTCAGAGGGATTGGGATTTCTTTAAGTGCAGCATGTCCAACAGCTCTGGGTTTGACATAGCTTTGTATGTTAGGCAGAGATCGCCCCTGAGCAGGCGATATGCGATGGAGTAAAGCTGTAGTTTTTTGAGACGGTCTGCATAGGGCATCTGTTTGAGGCCAGTAATCCTCTTTGTGAGGTATTTCTGTGGTCTTTCCAGTTGTTGTAGATGTCTTGTGAGGTACACACCAAAAGGGCCGTTGTACTCTATAATGGGTCTAATGAGTGATGAGTAGAGGTGAACAATGACCTCTTTTTTTCTGGATGAGAATCCTTTCGTGATGAGATGAGCCACGTACAAGGATTTCCTGACCACTGTGGCAATGTGATTATCAAAGGAGAGACTACTGTCCACCTGTGTCCCAAGGACTCTTATCACATTTTCAGCATTAAGTAGACTACCGGCTATGTGGTAGTTCATGGGTACAGAGTTTTTACCAAAGGGGATGACAATGCACTTTTTGGCATTGAACTTCAGGCCATGGCTTTGACACCAGGTATCTGTCTCAGTGAGGCCCTTTTGTAATTTGTCCACATCGTTAGGAGTTTCGATTATGGCTCCTAGTTTGCAGTCATCTGCAAACTTTGTTAGCCAAAGACCTTCTGTGTTGGCCTGCACTTCAGAGAAGTAGATAGCAAACAGGAGAGGACCCAGGACTGAACCCTGTGGTACTCCACTTGTCACTGGTCTGATGTCGGAGTTGGAATCCGCTACTTTCACAGTGTGAGTTCTGTCCATGAGCCAGTTGGCAACCCATCTTGTGACATAGGGATTTATACCTAGTTTAGTGAGCTTATCTATAATTCCAGAGTGGGGGATGGTGTTGAAAGCCTTGGCGAGATCTAGGTAGGCTGTGTGAACCATTTTACCCTCATCTATGGCTTTGGTGACTGCCTCAAAGAAGTCAATCAGGTTTAGGAGACATGATCTGCCTTTTACAAATCCAAACTGGGTAGGGTCCAGAGTTTGGAGACTACCAATGTCTTTGTTTATGAGTTCCATGATGATATGTTCCATGGCCTTGCAGACCAGGCTCATCAGGCCAGTGGAGCGGTAGTTCCCGGGGTCCGTCATGGCTCCGCCTTTGTGGAGTGGGATAACAGTTGCCATGCGCCATTCAGTGGGTACAAAGCCTGAGGTGAGGCTATGATTGAACATGGTACTTAGGTAGGGTGCCAGTTCATTCTGTAGTTCATGTAGAACGTAGCCTGGGATATTGTCAGGTCCCATGGATGCTGTGTTCTTGGCTTTGGAGAGTCTGTTTTTTACATGTGCAGCCATGATTATAGGAACTTTGCATTCTTCCGGTATAGAGATGGGCCCTCTAAGGGGTGAGAGGGGGTGAAGTTAGCACTGAACCTATCTACTAGGATGTTGGCAATGTCAGTTGATTCTGTATATTTAGTGCCATTGTGCTGTAACTCAGAGCAGATCTGATTGTTCCCATTTAGATTCTTGACATAGCTATAGAATGCTTTGTGGTTGTCTTTAGAGTCAGTGGCAATTTTGTTTTTGTAACTAGCTTTGGAGGATTTTATGAGGGATCTCAGCTTCTTACTGAGGTTGATAATTGAAGTGGTTTCAGATTGGGGTGTATCAAACTTCCCCTGTCTTGTGTGAGTACATCCAGTCTGGGAGGAAGCTTGCAGTAAGTGTCCCTGACCATTCCATAAGAAGAGAAAACCAGTGTTGCCTGGGCAAGAATAGAACCACCACAGTAATTTTTGAAGAGTCCTTATGAATCTTTAAAATGACCCTAGGTATGAGTGGAAAGGGTGGAAATGCATACAGTAACATTCCCGACAACAGGAATGAGATTGTATCCATTTTCCAAGCTTGCCTGCAGGGAGGCCTGCTGTAGAAGTTGTTTACTTGTCTGTTTTGAAAGACAGCAAAAAGATCTGTTTGAGATGTTCCACACAACTGGATCATTTCCTGGAAGACCCCTTCATTCAATTTCCATTAATGAGGGTCTGTCCTGGTCCTACTCAGCTTGTCTGTTACTATATTTTGCTCTGACAGGATGTAAGATGCTTTGCGGGATATACAGTGCTGTAAAGCTAATTCCCAAGCTATCATAGCCAGCCAGCACAGTGGGGTAGGACCAGGTCCCACCCCCTACCTCCATTTATGCACCACATCACTATGGTATTGTCTGTACTCAACTGCAATGGTCCTGGGAACCACAGGCCACAAAGAGATTCTGTAGCAAGGATCACGTGCTTGGCTTACCTGAACTGTCCCACAGACCTTGTATCATTACCCCCATAGAAACTGCTCCCCAAGCAAAAACTGGGGGAGTGGGGTCTTATTGCCTTCATTTTTGCAGTTATTTCTTAATAAAGGCTCAAACTGCATTATGAAAATCCCAGAGGATGAAAATGTTGGGTCTACATGTTTTTTTTAAAACCATTGAATTTTATTTATTTATTTATTTATTTTATTTACATTTGTTGACCGGGCTGGTCCAACTGGATACATGTCCATTTTCAGTGGAGGCCCGGGGAGAAAAGCTCCGCACTACAAAATAGTATTTACAAGACATAAGTACATTGTAAGTTTTAGCTATTATAGAGGTATTTCCTATTGTCATATTATAGGTTCATAGGTTCATACTAGGCTATCTGCCCTGGGGCAATTATAAGCCTAGCCCAATTCTGTATGGCTTACGCCACCCCTTGATTTGAGTATACTGTGCCCTCTTTAAGGTTTAGTTTACTGTGCCTCTGTCTAATAGTGACACGGGAGTAATCCCTGCGACAAACCTACGATCCCCCATCCACTTATCGAGATTCTTCTTGAAGAGATTTAGTGAGGTGCTCTGCCTCACATGAACTGGAATTCTATTCCAGAGCGAAGGGAGCCTCTGGGTTATGAACCTGTCTCTCCACCAAGTTCTATTTATTTCTGTGCTGAGGTTCAAGTCCCTCGAGCGTGTGGCTCTAAGGGATTTAGATTTACTGAGGTGGAGCATGTCCATTAATTCTGGATTTGACATAGCTTTGTATGTCAGGCATAGATCGCCTCGAAGTAGACGGTATGTAACTGAGTAGAGCTGGAGTTTTTTTAACCGAGCAGCATATGGCATTTGTTTGAGACCCTTGATCCTCTTGGTGAGATACTTTTGGGGTCTTTCTAATTGCTGCAGGTGTCGGGTAAGGTACATCCCAAAAGGGGCATTGTATTCTATGATGGGCCTGATGAGGGATGAATAAAGGGGCACAATTACCTCTCTTGATCTAGATGTGAAACCCTTCGTGATGAGGTGGGCTATGTAGAAGGTCTTTCTAACCACTTTGGCAATGTGGTTTTCAAAGGAGGGATTGCTATCAACTTGGGTTCCTAGGTCCCTAATAACTTTCTCTGTACTTAATGGGTTTCCGCCTATGTGGTAATTTGTGGGCACATTGTTTTTGCCAAAGGGTATGACTATACATTTTTTTGCATTTAGCTTTAAACCATGGCACTGGCACCAGTTATCTGTCTCTGTGAGACCTTTTTGAAGGATGTTTGTGTCAGCTGGAGAGTTGATTATGGCACCCAGTTTGCAGTCGTCTGCGAATTTGGTGAGCCATAGTCCTCTCACGTTTGCCTGTACCTCAGAAAAGTATATACCGAACAAGAGTGGTCCCAGGACAGAACCCTGTGGGATGCCACTTGTGACCGGTTTTGAGTCTGACATGGCTCCAGCAACTCTCACTCTGTGGGTTCTGTCTTTGAGCCAGTTTGCGACCCATCTTGTGACATAGGGGGTTATATTTAAGCTGGATAGCTTATCTATGCGAGTGGGGTATTGTGTCAAATGCCTTTGCAAGGTCCAGATAGGCTGTGTGGACTACCTTCCCTTCATCTATGGCTTTGGTGACTGTTTCAAAGAAGTCAACCAGGTTCAAAAGGCAGGATCTGCCCTTGACAAAGCCGAACTGGGTAGGATTTAGTGTCTGTAGGTCCCCAATGTCTTTGTTTATGAGCTCCATGATGATCCTCTCCATAGCATTGCAGACTAAGCTAGTCAGGCTTATGGGGTGATAGTTTCCAGGATCCATACAGGCTCCACCTTTGTGGAGTGGGACCACTGTTGCTGTATGCCATTCTGTGGGCACATATCCTGTAGTGAGGCTGAGATTGTATAGCTGTCTTATTTGAGGGATTAGTTCCTCTTGTAGTTCATGTAGGACGCAACCTGGGAAGCCATCTGGTCCCATGGAAGCAGTGTTTTTTACTTTGGAGAGGGCAGCCTTCACCTGAGCATCTGAGATGTTTGGGAGGCAGCCCTCTGCCAGGATAGATACTTGCTCTTTTGGGGGGGAGGGGGTGGAGAAGTTTGCACTGAACCTGTCTGCCAGGATATTGGCGATGTCTGTGGGTTCAGTGTATCTTTGTCGCTTAGAATCAACTCAGAACAAGTCTGGGAGTTGCATCCCAGGTTTCTAACATAACTGAAAAAAGCCTTATGATTGTCTTTGGTGTCCTGTGCAATTTTTCTCTCGAAGCTGGCCTTGGAGGATTTTATGAGTGATCGTAATTTTTTGCTAGTACTGATCAGAGATGCCTTCCCTATTAGGGATTTTGCTCTATCATGTAGTAGCTTCCTCCTTCTGTTGTAAAGTGTATTTATGGCAGGGGTCCACCAGACTGGACGCCTGCCTTTAGATGATTGGGTCTTGGTTTTGTTTGGGATAGCATGATCAATGCTTTCCTGGAGATGTCCGTAGAATGCATTTATATAGGATTCTGCAGTTTGGGCTGTAGTTTCCACTGGCCCTGGGGCCTTGATGATTCTTACTGAATAGAGCTATGAATATAGGTACAAAGATGAATAAGAAGACATAGCACAACACTGGTAGTATAGTAATACAGGGGAATGTTTAAAACTATGTACGACAATGCACACTACTGACACTGGTAGTATAGTAATACAGGGGAATGTTTAAAACTATGTACGACAATGCACACTACTGACACTGGTAGTATAGTAATACAGGGGGATGTTTAAAACTATGTACGACAACAATGCACACTACTGACATTGGTAGTATAGTAATACAGGAGGATGTTTAAAACTATGTAAGACAACAATGCACACTATTGACATTGGTAGTATAGTAATACAGGGGAATGTTTAAAACTATGTAAGACAACAATGCACACTATTGACATTGGTAGTATAGTAATACAGGGGAATGTTTAAAACTATGTAAGACAGCAATGCACACTATTGACATTGGTAGTATAGTAATACAGGGGAATGTTTAAAACTATGTAAGACAACAATGCACACTATTAACATTGGTAGTATAGTAATACAGGGGAATGTTTAAAACTATGTACGACAACAATGCACACTATTGACATTGGTAGTATAGTAATACAGGGGAATGTTAAAAACTATGTACGGCAGCAATGCACACTATTGACATTGGTAGTATAGTAGTACAGGGGAATGTTTAAAACTATATAAGACAGCAATGCACACTATTAACATTGGTAGTATAGTAATACAGGGGAATGTTTAAAACTGTGTAAGACAACAATGCACACTATTAATACTGGTAGTATAGTAATACAGGGGAATGTTTAAAACTATGTAAGACAACAATGCACACTATTAACATTGGTAGTATAGTAATACAGGGGAATGTTTAAAACTATGTACCACAACAATGCACACTATTGACATTGGTAGTATAGTAATACAGGGGAATGTTTAAAACTTTGTACGACAACAATGCACACTATTAACATTGGTAGTATAGTAATACAGGGGAATGTTTAAAACTATGTAAGACAACAATGCACACTATTGACATTGGTAGTATAGTAATACAGGGGAATGTTTAAAACTATGAACGACAACAATGCACACTATTAACATTGGTAGTATAGTAATACAGGAGAATGTTTAAAACTATGTACGACAACAATGCACACTACTGACATTGGTAGTATAGTAATACAGGGTAATGTTTAAAACTATGTACGACAACAATGCACACTATTAACATTGGTAGTATTGTAATACAGGGGAATGTTTAAAACTATGTAAGAAAACAATGCACACTATCAACATTGCTAGTTTAGTAATACAGGGGAATGTTTAAAACTATGTAAGACAACATTGCACACTACTGACATTGGTAGTATTGTAATACAGGGGAATGTTTAAAACTATGTAAGACAACATTGCACACTACTGACATTGGTAGTATTGTAATACAGGGGAATGTTTAAAACTATGTACGACAACAATGCACACTATTAACATTGGTAGTATAGAAATACAGGGGAATGTTTAAAACTATGTAAGACAACAATGCACACTACTGACATTGGTAGTATAGTAATACAGGGGAATGTAACGATGTACGACAACAATGCACACTACTGACATTGGTAGTATAGTAATACAGGGGAATGTTTAAAATGATGTACGACAACAATGCACACTATTGACATTGGTGGTATAGTAATACAGGGGAGTGTTTAAAACGATGTATGACAACAATGCACACTATTGACATTGGTAGTATAGTAATACAGAGGAATGTTTAAAACTATGTACGACAACAATGCACACTATTGACATTGGTAGTATAGTAATACAGGGGAATGTTTAAAACAATGTACGACAACAATGCACACTATTGACATTGGTAGTATAGTAATACAGGGGAATGTTTAAAACTATCTACGACAACAATGCACACTATTGACATTGGTAGTATAGTAATACAGGGGAATGTTTAAAACTATGTACAACAACAATGCACCCTTCTGACATTGGTAGTATAGTAATACAGGGGAATGTTAAAACTATGTAAGACAACAATGCACACTATTGACATTGGTAATATAGTAATACAGGGTAATGTTTAAAACGATGTACAACAACAATGCACACTACTGACACTTGTAGTATAGTAATACAGGGGAACGTATTAAAACTATGTACGACAACAATGCACACTATTAACATTGGTAGTATAGTAATACAGGGGAATGTTTAAAACTGTGTAAGACAACAATGCACACTATTGACATTGGTAGTATAGTAATACAAGGGAATGTTTAAAACTATGTACGGCAACAATGCACGCTATTAACATTGGTAGTAAAGTAATACAGGGGAATGTTTAAAACTATGTACGACAACAATGCACACTATTAACATTGGTAGTTTAGTAATACAGGGGAATGTTTTAAACTATGTACGACAACAATGCACACTATTAACATTTGTAGTATAGTAATACAGGGGAATGTTTAAAACTATGTACGACAACAATGCACCCTACTGACATTGGTAGTATAGTAATACAGGGGAATTTTTAAAACTATGTACGACAACAATGCACACTATTGACATTGATAGTATAGTAATACAGGGGAAATTTTTAAACTATGTACAAAAACAATGCACACTATTGACATTGTAGTATAGTAATACAGGTGAATGTTTAAAACTATGTACGACAACAATGCACACTATTAACATTGGTAGTATAGTAATACAGGGGAATGTTTAAAACTATGTAAGACAGCAATGCACACTATTGACATTGGTAGTATAGTAATACAGGGGAATGTTTAAAACTATGTACGACAACAATGCACGCTATTAACATTTGTAGTGTAGTAGTACAGGGGAATGTTTAAAACTATGTAAGACAACAATGCACGCTATTGACATTGGTAGTATAGTAATACAGGGGAGTGTTTTAAACTATGTACGACAGCAATGCACACTATTAACATTGGTAATATAGTAATACAGGGGAATATTTAAAACTATGTACAACAACAATGCACACTATTAACATTGGTAGTATAGTAATACAGGGGAATGTTTAAAACTATGTACGACAACAATGCACACTATTGACATTGGTAGTATAGTAATACAAGGGAATGTTTAAAACTATGTAAGACAACAATGCACACTGTTGACATTGGTAGTATAGTAATACAGGGGAATGTTTAAAACTATGTAAGACAACAATGCACACTATTAACACTGGTAGTATAGTAATACAGGGGAATGTTTAAAACTATGTACGACAACAATGCACACTATTGACATTGGTAGTAAAGTAATACAGGGGAATGTATTAAAACTATGTAAGACAACAATGCACACTATTAGCATTGGTAGTATAGTAATACAGGGGAATGTTTAAAACTATGCAAGTCAACAATGCACACTATTGACATTGGTAGTGTAGTAATACAGGGGAATGTTTAAAACTATGTACGACAACAATGCACACTATTAACATTGGTAGTATAGTAATACAGGGGAATGTTTAAAACTATGTACGACAACAATGCACACTATTGACATTGGTAGTAAAGTAATACAGGGGAATGTATTAAAACTATGTAAGACAACAATGCACACTATTAACATTGGTAGTATAGTAATACAGGGGAATGTTTAAAACTATGTACGACAATGATGCACACTGTTGACATTGGTAGTAAAGTAATACAGGGGAATGTATTAAAACTATGTAAGACAACAATGCACACTATTGACATTGGTAGTATAGCAATACAGCATATAGCTATGTGGGAGAACAGGAGCATTGAGCTATGTGGGACAACAGCACAAGGTATTTTACCTTACGAACACAAGGTGCACGGCTAGCCTTGTACTAATCTATGAACAGTAGCATATAGCTATGTGGGACAACAGGAGCATTGAGTGATGTTGGAAAAAAGGACAAGGTATGTTCCCTTAAGAACACAAGGTGCAGGGATAGCCTTGTACTAATCTATGAACAGTAGCATATAGCTATGTGGGACAACAGGAGCATTGAGCTATGTGGACAACAGGACAAGGTATTTTACCTTACGAACACAAGGTGCAGGGCTAGCCTTGTACTAATCTGTGAACAGTAGCATATAGCTATGTGGGACAACAGGAGCATTGACCTATGTGGGACAACAGGACTAGGTGTTTTACCTTAAGAACACAAGGTGCAGGGCTAGCCTTGTACTAATCTATGAACAGTAGCATATAGCTATGTGGCACAACAGGAGCATTGAGCTATGTGGGACAACAGGACAATGTATTTTACCTTACGAACACAAGGTGCAGGGCTAGCCTTGTACTAATCTATGAACAGTAGCATATAGCTATGTGGGACAACAGGAGCATTGAGCTATGTGGACAACAGGACAAGGTGTTTTACTTTACGAACACAAGCTGTAGGGCTAGCCTTCTACTAATTTATGAACAGTAGCATGTAGGTATTTGGGACAACAGGAGCATTGAGCAATGTCGGACAACAGGACAATGTGTTTTCCCTTAAGAACTCAAGGTGCAGGGTTACCTTTTACTAATCTATGAAGAGTAGCATATAGCTATGTGTGACAACAGGATAAGGTATTTTACCTTCACAATGCAAGGTGCAGGGATAGCCTTGTACTAATCCATGAACAGTAGCATATAGCTATGTGGGACAACAGGGGCATTGAGCTATGTGGGACAACAGGACAAGGTATTTTACCTAACGAACACAAGGTGCAGGGCTAGCCTTCTACTAATCTATGAACAGTAGCATACAGCTATGTGGGACAACAGGAGCATTGAGCTATGTGGGACAACAAGGCAAGGTGTTTTACTTTACGAACACAAGGTGCAGGGCTAGCCTTGTATTAATCTATGAACAGTAGCATATAGCTATGTGGGACAACAGGAGCATTGAGCTATGCGGGACAACAGGACAAGGTATTTTACCTTAAGAACACAAGTTGCAGTTTACCTTGTATTAATCTATGAACAGTAGCATATAGCTATGTGGGACAACAGGAGCATGTAGCTATGTGGGACAACAGGACAAGGTATTTTACATTACGAACACAAGGTGCAGGGCTAGCCTTGTACTAATCTATGAACAGTAGCATATAGCTATGTGGGACAACAGGAGCATTGAACTGTGTGGGACAACAGGACAAGGTATTTTACCTTATGAACACAAGGTGCAGGGCTAGCCTTGTACTTATCTATTAACAGTAGCATATTGCTATGTTGGGACATCAGGAGCATTGAGCTATGTGGGACAACAGGAGCATTGAACTGTGTGGGACAACAGGACACGGTATTTTACCTTATGAACACAAGGTGCAGGGCTAGCCTTGCACTAATCTATGAACAGTAGCATATAGCTATGTGGGACAACAGGACAAGGTATTGTACCTTACGAACATAAGGTGAGGGCTAGCCTTGTATTTCTCTGTGAACAGTGGCATAAAGCTATGTGGGACAACAGGAGCATTGACCTATGAGGAACAATAGGACAAGGTATTTTACCTTGCGAACACAAGGTACTGGGCTAGCCTTGTACTAATCTATGAACAGTAGCATATAGCTATGTGGGACAACAGGAGCATTGAGCTATGTCGGACAACAGGACAATGTATTTTCTCTTAAGAACACAAGGTGCAGAGTTTCCTTGTACTAATTTATGAACAGTAGCATTTAGCTATGTGGGACAACAGAAGCATTGAACTATGTGGGACAACAGGACAAGGTATTTACACAAGGTGCAGGGCTAGCCTTGTACTAATCTATGAACAGTAGCATATAGCTATGTGGGACAACAGTAGCATTTAGCTATGTGGGACAACAGGACAAGTTATTTTACCTTACGAACACAAGGTGCAGGGCTAGCCTTGTACTAATCTATGAACAGTAGCATATAGCTATGTGGGACAACAGAAGCATTGAACTATGTGGGACAACAGGACAAGGTATTTTACCTTACGAACACAAGGTGCAGGGCTAGCCTTGTACTAATCTATGAACAGTAGCATATAGCTATGTGGGACAACAGGAGCATTGAGCTATGTGGGACAACAGGACAAGGTATTTTACCTTAACAACACAAGGTGCAGGGTTACCTTGTATTAATCTATGAACAGTAGCATATAGCTATGTGGGACAACAGGAGCATTGAGCTATGTGGGACAACAGGACAATGTATTTTCCCTTAAGAACACAAGGTGCAGGGTTACCTTGTATTAATCTATGAACAGTAGCATATAGCTATGTGGGACAACAGGACGAGGTATTTTACATTAAGAACACAAGGTGCAGGGCTAGCCTTGTACTAATCTATGAACAGTAGTATACAGCTATGTGGCACAACAGGAGCATTGAACTATGTGGGACAACAGGACAAGGTATTTTACCTTACGAACACAAGGTGCAGGGCTAGCCTTGTACTAATCTATGAACAGTAGCATATAGCTATGTGGGACAACAGGAGCATTGAGCTATGTGGGACAACAGGACAAGGTATTTTACCTTAACAACACAAGGTGCAGGGCTAGCCTTGTACTAATCTATGAACATTAGCATATAGCTATGTGGGACAACAGGAGCATTGAGCTATGTGGGACAACAGGACAAGGTGTTTTACTTTACGAACACAATGTGCAGGGCTTGTCTTATACTAATCTATGAACAGTAGTATATAGCTATGTGGCACAACAGGAGCATTGAGCTATGTTGGACAACAGGAAAATGTATTTTCTCTTAACACAAGGCGCAGGGTTACCTTGTACTAATCTATGAACAGTAGCATATAGCTACATGGGACAACAGGAGAAGTTATTTTACCTTATGAACACAAGGTGCAGGGATAGCCTTGTACTAATCTATGAACAGTAGTATATAGCTATGTGGGACAACAGGAGCATTGAACTACGTGGGACAACAGGACAAGGTATTTTACCTTACGAACACAAGGGGCAGGGCTAGCCTTGTACTAATGTATGAACAGTAGCATATAGCTATGTGGGACAACAGGAGCATTGAGCTATGTGGGACAACAGGACAAGGTATTTTACCTTAACAAGTCAAGGTGCAGCGTTAGCCTTGTGGTAATCTATGAACAGTAGCATATAGCTATGTGAGACAACAGGAGCATTGAGCTATGTTGGACAACAGGACAAGGTATTTTACATTAAGAACACAAGGTGCACGGCTAGCCTTGTACTAATCTATGAACAGTAGCATATAGCTATGTGGGACAACAGGAGCATTGAGCTATGTGGGACAACAAGGCAAGGTGTTTTACTTTACGAACACAAGGTGCAGGGCTAGCCTTGTACTAATCTTTGAACAGTAGCATATAGCTATGTGGGACAACAGGACAATGTATTTTCTCTTAAGAACACAAGGTGTAGGGTTACCTTGTACTAATCTATGAACAGTAGCATATAGCTATGTGGGACAACAGGGCAAGGTATTTTACCTTACAAACGCAAGGTGCAGGTCTAGCCTTGTACTAATCTATGAACGGTAGCATATAGCTATGTGAGACAAAAGGAGCATTGAGCTATGTGAGACAACATGACCAGGTATTTTACATTATGAACTCAACGAGGAACTAAACCCACATATAAGGCAGCTGTTTAATCTTAGCCTTACCACAGGATACGTGCCCACGGAGCGGCGTACGGCAACTGTGGTCCCACTCCACAAAGGCGGTACCTCTACGGACCCTGGAAATTACCGCCCCATAAGCTTAACAAGCCTGGTCTGCAAAGCTATGGAGAGGATCATAATGGAACTCATAAACAAAGACATAGGGGACTTGCAGACATTGGACCCGATCCAGTTTGACTTTGTCAAGGGCAGATCATGCCTTTTGAACTTGGTCGACTTCTTCGAAACTGTCACCAAGGCCATTGATGAGGGAAAGGCAGTCCATACAGCCTACCTTGACCTTGCAAAAGCTTTCGACACAATACCCCACTCGGGTATTATAGAGAAACTTACCAGCTTAAATGTAAACCCATATGTCACAAGATGGGTTGCAAACTGGCTAAAGGACAGAACCCACAGGGTTAGAGTTGCTGGCGCCATGTCAGACTCCAAGCCAGTCACAAGTGGTGTCCCACAGGGCTCAGTCCTTGGCCCCCTGTTGTTCGTCATCTACTTCTCAGAAGTACAGGCAAACATAGGAGGACTATGGCTGACAAAGTTTGCAGATGACTGCAAACTGGGCGCCATGGTGGAAAGTACATCAGACACAGATATCCTTCAGAGGGGTCTCACGGAAACTGATAACTGGTGCCAGAGCCATGGCCTGAAGTTAAATGCCAAAAAATGTATAGTCATACCCTTCGGGAAAAACAAGGTAACCCCAAGCTACCATATAGGTGGCAATCCATTAAGCACAGAAGAGGTTATCAGGGACCTGGGGACCCAGGTTGACAGTGGCCTTTCTTTTGACACTTACATTGCTAAAGTGGTTAGAAAGACCTTCTACATTGCCCACCTGATCATGAAGGGATTCACATCCAGATCAAGTGAGGTCATTGTTCCCCTGTACTCTTCACTTATCAGACCAATGATTGAGTACAATTCCCCATTCGGGATGTATCTCACCTGACACCTGCAGCAATTGGAGAGACCCCAAAAGTTCCTCACCAAAAGGATAAAGGGACTCCAAAATCTGTCATATGCTGCCAGACTGAAGAAACTCCAGCTCTATTCAGTCGCATACCGCCTGCTCAGAGGTGACCTGTGCCTGACATACAAGGCCATGTCCAACCCGGAATTAATGGACATGCTCCACCTCAAAAAATCCAAATCTACCAGTTCCACTAGAGCAAGCGACTTAAACCTTAGCACGGATATAAATAGGACATGCTGGAGGGATAGATTTGTCACCCAGAGACTCCCTATGCTGTGGAATAAAATCCCAGTCGATGTGAGGCAGAGCACCTCGCTGGCTCTGTTCAAGAGAAATCTTGACCGGTGGATGGGAGATCGTAGGTTTACCCCGGGAATCATCTCTGTGTCAGTGCTGGACAGAGGCACAACAAACTAATGGGCACAGTATTTTTTAACATAAGGGGTGGCGTAAGCCACAAAACTTTGGGCTATGCTTATAAATGCCTTAGGGCGGATAGCCTAGTATAAACCTATGAACCTATGAACAAGGTGCAGGGCTAGCCATGTACTAATCTATGAACAGTAGCATATAGCTATGTGGGACAGCAGGAGCATTGAACTATGTGGGACAACAGGACAAGGTATTTTTCCTTAACAACACAAGGTGCAGGGTTAGCCTTGTAGTAATCTATGAACAGTAGCATATAGCTATGTGGGACAGCAGGAGCATTGAGCTATGTGGAACAACAGGACAAGGTATTTTTCCTTAACAACACAAGGTGCAGGGTTAGCCTTGTAGTAATCTATGAACAGTAGCATATAGCTATGTGGGACAACAGGAGCATTTAGCTATGTCGGACAACAGGACAATGTATTTTCCCTTAAGAACACAAGTTGCAGTTTACCTTGTATTAATCTATGAACAGTAGCATATAGCTATGTGGGACAACAGGAGCATTGAGCTATGTGGGACAACAGGACAAGGTATTTTACATTAAGAACACAAGGTGCAGGGATAGCCTTGTACTAATCTATGAACAGTAGCATATAGCTTTGTGGGACAACAGGACAAGTTATTTTACCTTACGAACACAAGGTGCAGGGCTAGCCTTGTACTAATCTATGAACAGTAGCATATAGCTATGTGGGACAACAGGACAAGGTATTGTACCTTACGAACATAAGGTGAGGGCTAGCCTTGTACTAATCTATGAACGGTAGCATATAGCTATGTGGAACAACAGGAGCATTGAACTGTGTGGGACAACAGGACAAGGTATTTTACCTTATGAACACAAGGTGCAGGGCTAGCCTTGTACTAATCTATTAACAGTAGCATATAGCTATGTGGGACAACAGGACAAGGTATTATACCTTACAAACACAAGGTGCAGGGCTAGCCTTGCACTAATCTATGAACAGTAGCATATAGCTATGTGGGACAACAGGACAAGGTATTGTACCTTACGAACATAAGGTGAGGGCTAGCCTTGTATTTCTCTGTGAACAGTAGCATAAAGCTATGTGGGACAACAGGAGCATTGACCTATGAGGAACAATAGGACAAGGTATTTTACCTTGCGAACACAAGGTGCTGGGCTAGCCTTGTACTAATCTATGAACAGTAGCATATAGCTATGTGGGACAACAGGAGCATTGAGCTATGTGAGACAACATGACCAGGTATTTTACATTATGAACTCAACGAGGAACTAAGCCCACATATAAGGCAGCTGTTTAATCTTAGCCTTACCATAGGATACGTGCCCACGGAGCGGCGTACGGCAACTGTGGTCCCACTCCACAAAGGCGGTACCTCTACGGACCCTGGAAATTACCGCCCCATAAGCTTAACAAGCCTGGTCTGCAAAGCTATGGAGAGGATCATAATGGAACTCATAAACAAAGACATAGGGGACTTGCAGACATTGGACCCGATCCAGTTTGACTTTGTCAAGGGCAGATCATGCCTTTTGAACTTGGTCGACTTCTTCGAAACAGTCACCAAGGCCATTGATGAGGGAAAGGCAGTCCATACAGCCTACCTTGACCTTGCAAAAGCTTTCGACACAATACCCCTTTCGGGTATTATAGAGAAACTTACCAGCTTAAATGTAAACCCATATGTCACAAGATGGGTTGCAAACTGGCTAAAGGACAGAACCCACAGGGTTAGAGTTGCTGGCGCCATGTCAGACTCCAAGCCAGTCACAAGTGGTGTCCCACAGGGCTCAGTCCTTGGCCCCCTGTTGTTCGTCATCTACTTCTCAGAAGTACAGGCAAACATAGGAGGACTATGGCTGACAAAGTTTGCAGATGACTGCAAACTGGCCATGGTGGAAAGTACATCAGATACAGATATCCTTCAGAGGGGTCTCACGGAAACTGATAACTGGTGCCAGAGCCATGGCCTGAAGTTAAATGCCAAAAATGTATAGTCATACCCTTCGGGAAAAACAAGGTAACCCCAAGCTACCATATAGGTGGCAATCCATTAAGCACAGAAGAGGTTATCAGGGACCTGGGGACCCAGGTTGACAGTGGCCTTTCTTTTGACACTTACATTGCTAAAGTGGTTAGAAAGACCTTCTACATTGCCCACCTGATCATGAAGGGATTCACATCCAGATCAAGTGAGGTCTTTGCTCCCTGTACTCTTCACTTATCAGACCAATGATTGAGTACAATGCCCCATTCGGGATGTATCTCACCTGACACCTGCAGCAATTGGAGAGACCCCAAAAGTTCCTCACCAAAAGGATAAAGGGACTCCAAAATCTGTCATATGCTGCCAGACTGAAGAAACTCCAGCTCTATTCAGTCGCATACCGCCTGCTCAGAGGTGACCTGCGCCTGACATACAAGGCCATGTCCAACCCGGAATTAATGGAAATGCTCCACCTCAAAAAATCCAAATCTACCAGTTCCACTAGAGCAAGCGACTTAAACCTTAGCACGGATATAAATAGGACATGCTGGAGGGATAGATTTGTCACCCAGAGACTCCCTATGCTGTGGAATAAAATCCCAGTCGATGTGAGGCAGAGCACCTCGCTGGCTCTGTTCAAGAGAAATCTTGACCGGTGGATGGGAGATCGTAGGTTTACCCCGGGAATCATCTCTGTGTCACTGCTGGACAGAGGCACAACAAACTAATGGGCACAGTATTTTTTAACATAAGGGGTGGCATAAGCCACAAAACTTTGGGCTTTGCTTATAAATGCCTTAGGGCAGATAGCCTAGTATAAACCTATGAACCTATGAACAAGGTGCAGGGCTAGCCTTGTACTAATCTATGAACAGTAGCATATAGCTATATGGGACAACAGGAGCATTGAACTATGTGGGTCAACAGGACAAGGTATTTTACCTTACGAACACAAGGTGCAGGTCTAGCCTTGTACTAATCTATGAACGGTAGCATATAGCTATGTGGGACAACAGGAGCATTGAACTATGTGGGACAACAGGACAAGGTATTTTACCTTACGAACACAAGGTGCAGGGCTAGCCTTGTACTAATCTATGAACAGTAGCATATAGCTATGTGGGACAACAGGAGCATTGAGCTATGTGGGACAACAGGACAAGGTATTTTACCTTAAGAACACAAGGTGCAGGGCTAGCTTTGTGCTAATCTATGAATAGTACCATATAGCTATGTGGGACAACCGGAGCACTGAGCTATGTGGGACAACAGGACAAGGTATTTTACCTTACGAACACAAGGTGCAGGGCTAGCCTTCTACTAATCTATGAATAGTAGCATATAGCTATGTGGGACAACAGGAGCATTGGGCTATGTGGGACAAGAGGTCAAGGTATTTTACCTTACGAACACAAGGTGCAGGGTTACCTTGTTCTAATCTATGAACAGTAGCATATAGCTATGGTGGACAACAGAAGCATTGAGCTATGTGGGTCAACAGGAGAAGGTGTTTTACCTTAAGAACACAAGGTGCAGGGCTAGCCTTGTACTAATCTATGAACAGTACATATAGCTATGTGGGACAACAGGAGCATTGAGCTATGTGGGACAACAGGACAAGGTATTTTACCTTACAAACACAAGGTGCAGGGCTAGCCTTGTACTAATCTATGAACAGTAGCATATAGCTATGGTGGACAACAGAAGCATTGAGCTATGTGGGTCAACAGGAGAAGGTGTTTTACCTTAAGAACACAAGGTGCAGGGCTAGCCTTGTACTAATCTATGAACAGTACATATAGCTATGTGGGACAACAGGAGCATTGAGCTATGTGGGACAACAGGACAAGGTATTTTACCTTACGAACACAAGGTGCAGGGCTAGCCTTGTACTAATCTATGAACAGTAGCATATAGCTATGTGGGACAACAGGAGCTTTGAGCTATGGGGGACAACAGGACAAGGTATTTTACCTTATGAACACAAGGTGCAGGGCTAGCCTTGTACTAATCTATGAACAGTAGCATTTTCTATGTGGGACAACAGGACAAGGTATTTTACCTTACGAACACAAGGTGCATGGCTTGCTTTGTACTAATCTATGAATAGTAGCATATAGCTATGTGGGACAACAGGAGCATTGAGCTATGTGCGACAACAGGAGAAGGTATTTTACCTTTCAAACACAAGGTGCAGGGCTAGCCTTTTACTAATCTATGAACAGTAGCATTGAGCTGTGTGTGACAACAGGAGCATTGAGCTATGTGGGACAACAGGACAAGGTATTTTACCTTACGAAAACAAGGTGCAGGGCTAGCCTTGTACTAATCTATGAACTGTAGCATTTAGCTATGTGGGACAACAGGACAAGGTATTTTACCTTGCGAACACAAGGTGCAAGGCTAGCCTTGTACTAATCTATGCACAGTAGCATATAGCTCTGTGGGAGAACAGGAGCACTGAGCTATGTGGGACAACAGGTCAAGATATTTTACCTTAGGAGCACAAGGAGCAGGGCTAGCCTTGTACTAGTCTATGAACAGTAGCTTACAGCTATGTGGGACAACAGGGGCATTGAGCAATGTGGGACAGCAGGACAAGCTATTTTAACTTAAGAACACAAGGTGCAGGGTTACCTTGTTCTAATCTATGAACAGTAGCATACAGCTATGTGGGACAACAGGAGCATTGAGCTATGTGGGGCAACAGGACAAGGTATTTTACCTTACGAACGCAAGGTGCAGGGCTAGCCTTGTACTAATCTGTGAACAGTAGCATATACCTATGTGGTACAACAATTCAAGGTATTTTACCTTACGAACACAAGGTGCAAGGCTAGCCTTGTAATAATATATGAACAGTAGCATATAGCTATGTGGGACAACAGGAGCATGTAGCTATGTGGGACAACAGGACAAGGTATTTTACCTTAAGAACACAAGGTGCAGGGCTAGCCTTGTACTAATCTATGAAATGTAGCATATAGGTATGTGGGACAAATGGAGCATTGTGCTATTTGGGACAACAGGACAAGGTATTTTACCTTACGAACACAAGGTGCAGGGCTAGCCTTGTACTAATCTGTGATCAGTAGCATTGAGCTATGTGGGACAACAGGAACATTGAGCTATGTGGGACAACAGGACAAGGTATTTTACCTTATGAACACAAGGTACAGGGCTAGCCTTGTACTAATCTATGAACTGTAGCATTTAGCTATGTGGGACAATAGGGGAATTGAGCTATGTGGGACAACAGGACAAGGTATTTTACTGTACGAACACAAGGTGCAGGGTTAGCCTTCTACTAATCTATGAACAGTAGCATATAGCTATGTGGGACAACAGGACAAGGTATTTTACCTTACGAACACAAGGTGCAGGGCTAGCGTTGTACTAATCTATGAACAGTAGCATATAGCTATGAGGGACAACAGGATCATTGAGCTATGTGGGACAACAGGACAAGGTTTTTTACCTTACGAACACAAGGTGCAGGGCTGGCCTTGTACTAATCTATGAACTGTAGCATTTAGCTATGTGGGACAACAGGGGCATTGAGCTATGTGGGACAACAGGACAAGGTATTTTACCTTATGAACACAAGGTGCAAGGCTAGTCTTGTACTAATCTATGCACAGTAGCATATAGCTCTGTGGGAGAACAGGAGCACTGAGCTATGTTTGACAACAGGACACGGTATTTTACCTTAGGAGCACAAGGAGCAGGGCTAGCCTTGTACTAGTCTATGAACAGTAGCTTACAGCTATGTGGGACAACAGGGGCATTGAGCAATGTGGGACAGCAGGACAAGCTATTTTATCTTAAGAACACAAGGTGCAGGGTTACCTTGTTCTAATCTATGAACAGTAGCATACAGCTATGTGGGACAACAGGAGCATTGAGCTATGTGGGGCAACAGGACAAGGTATTTTACCTTACGAACACAAGGTGCAGGGCTAGCCTTGTACTAATCTATGAACAGTAGCATTTAGCTCTGTGGTACAACAGGACAAGGTATTTTACCTTACGAACACAAGGTGCAGGGCTAGCCTTGTACTAATCTATGAACAGTAGCATACAGCTATGTGGGACAACAGGAGCATTGAGCTATGTGGGACAACAGGACAAGGTATTTTACCTTAAGAACACAAGGTGCAGGGCTAGGCTTGTACTAATCTGTGAACAGTAGCATATACCTATGTGGTACAACAGGACAAGGTATTTTATCTTACGAACACAAGGTGCAGGGCTAGCCTTGTACTAATCTATGAACAGTAGCATATAGCTATGTGGGACAACAGGAGCTTTGAGCTATGGGGGACAACAGGACAAGGTATTTTACCTTACGAACACAAGGTGCAGGGCTAGCCTTGTATTAATCTGTGAACAGTAGCATATAGCTATGAGGGACAACAGGATCATTGAGCTATGTGGGACAACAGGACAAGGTTTTTTACCTTACGAACACAAGGTGCAGGGCTGGCCTTGTACTAATCTATGAACTGTAGCATTTAGCTATGTGGGACAACAGGGGCATTGAGCTATGTTTGACAACAGGACACGGTATTTTACCTTACGAACACAAGGTGCAAGGCTAGCCTTGTACTAATCTATGCACAGTAGCATATAGCTCTGTGGGAGAACAGGAGCACTGAGCTATGTTTGACAACAGGACACGGTATTTTACCTTACGAAAACAAGGTGCAGGGCTAGCCTTGTACTAATCTATGAACAGTAGCATATAGCTATGTGGGACAACAGGAGCATTGAGCTATGTGGGACAAGAGGACAAGGTATTTTACATTAAGAACACAAGGTGCAGGGCTAGCCTTGTACTAATCTATGAACAGTAGCATATAGCTATGTGGGACAACAGGGGCATTGAGCTATGTGGGGCAACAGGACAAGGTATTTTACCTTATGAACACAAGGTGCAGGGCTAGCCTTGTACTAATCTATGAACAGTAGCAGTTAGCTCTGTGGTACAACAGGACAAGGTATTTTACCTTACGAACACAAGGTGCAGGGCTAGGCTTGTACTAATCTGTGAACAGTAGCATATACCTATGTGGTACAACAGGACAAGGTATTTTATCTTACGAACACAAGGTGCAAGGCTAGCCTTGTAATAATCTATGAACAGTAGCATATAGCTATGTGGGACAACAGGAGCATGTAGCTATGTGGGACAACAGCACAAGGTATTTTACCTTAAGAACACAAGGTGCAGGGCTAGCCTTGTACTAATCTATGAAATGTAGCATATAGGTATGTGGGACAAATGGAGCATTGTGCTATTTGGGACAACAGGACAAGGTATTTTACCTTACGAACACAAGGTGCAGGGCTAGCCTTGTACTAATCTGTGATCAGTAGCATTGAGCTATGTGGGACAACAGGAACATTGAGCTATGTGGGACAACAGGACAAGGTATTTTACCTTATGAACACAAGGTACAGGGCTAGCCTTGTACTAATCTGTGAACTGTAGCATTTAGCTATGTGGGACAATAGGGGAATTGAGCTATGTGGGACAACAGGACAAGGTATTTTACCGTACGAACACAAGGTGCAGGGTTAGACTTCTACTAATCTATGAACAGTAGCATATAGCTATGCGGGACAACAGGACAAGGTATTTTACCTTACGAACACAAGGTGCAGGGCTAGCCTTGTACTAATCTATGAACAGTAGCATATAGCTATGAGGGACAACAGGATCATTGAGCTATGTGGGACAACAGGACAAGGTTTTTTACCTTACGAACACAAGATGCAGGGCTAGCCTTGTACTAATCTATGTACAGTAGCATACAGCTATGTGGGACAACAGGAGCATTGAACTATGTCGGACAGCAGGACAAGCTATTTTACATTAAGAACACAAGGTGCAGGCTTACCTTGTACTAATCTATGAACAGTAGCATATAGCTATGTGGGACAACAGGAGCATCGAGCTATGTGGGACAACAGGACAAGGTATTTTAACTTAGGAACACAAGGTACAAGGCTACCCTTCTACTAATCTATGAACAGTAGCATATAGCTGTGTGGGACAACAGGAGCATTGAGCTATGCGGGACAACAGGACAAGGTATTTTACCTTAAGAACACAAGGTGCAAGGCTAGCCTTGTAATAATCTATGAACAGTAGCATATAGCTATGCGGGACAACAGGAGCATTGAGCTATGTGGGACAACAGGACAAGCTATTTTACCTTATGAACACAAGGTACAGGGCTAGCCTTGTACTAATCTATGAACTGCAGCATTTAGCTATGTGGGACAACAGGACAAGGTATTTTACCGCATGAACACAAGGTGCAGGGTTAGCCTTCTAGTAATCTATGAACAGTAGCTTATAGCTATGTGGGACAACAGGACAACGTATTTTACCTTACGATCACAATGTGCAGGGCTAGCCTTGTACTAATCTATGAACAGTAGCATATAGCTTTGTGAGACAACAGGACAAGCTATTTTACCTGAAGAACACAAGTTGCAGGGTTACCTTGTACTAATCTATGAACAGTAGCATATAGCTATGTCGGACAACAGGATCATTGAGGTGTGTGGAACAACAGGACAAGGTATTTTACCTTAAGAACACAAGGTGCAGGGCTATCCTTTTACTATTCTATGAACAGTAGCATATAGCTATGTGGGACAACAGGAGCATTGAGCTACGTGGGACAGCAGGATAAGGTATTTTACCATAAGAACACAAGGTGCAGGGCTATCCTTGTACTAATCTATGAACAGTAGCATATAGCTATGTGGGACAAGAGTAACATAGAGTTATGTGAGTCAACAGGAGCATTGAGCTATGTGGGACAACAGGACAAGATATTTTACTTTATGAACACAAGGTGCAGGGCTAGCCTTGTACTAATCAATGAACAGTAGCATATAGCTATGTGGGACAACAGGAGCATTGAGCTATGTGGGACAACAGGACAAGATATTTTACTTTATGAACACAAGGTGCAGGGCTAGCCTTGTACTAATCAATGAACAGTAGCATATAGCTATGTGGGACAACAGGAGCATTGAGCTATGTGGGACAACAGGACAAGATATTTTACTTTATGAACACAAGGTGCAGGGCTAGCCTTGTACTAATCAATGAACAGTAGCATATAGCTATGTGGGACAACAGGAGCATTGAGCTATGTGGGGCAGCATGATAAGGTATTTTACCTTAAGAACACAAGGTGCAAAGCTAGCCTTGTACTAATCTGTGAACAGTAGCATTTAGCTATGTGGGACAACAGGACAAGGTACTTTACCTTGAGAACACAAGGTGCAGGGTTACCTTGTACTAATCTATGAACAGTAGCATTTAGCTATGTGGGACAACAGGAGCACTGAGCTATGTGGGACAACAGGGCAAGTTATTTTACCTTAGGAACACAAGGTGCAGGGCTAGCCTTGTACTAACCTATGAACAGTAGCATATAGCTATGTGGGACAACAGGACAAGGTATTTTACCTTACGAACACAAGGTGCAGGGCTAGCCTTGTACTAATCTATGAGTAGCATATAGCTATGTGGGACAACAGGAGCATTGAACTATGTGGGACAACAGGACAAGGTATTTTACCTTATGAACACAAGGTGCAGGGCTAGCCTTGTACTAATCTATGAGCAGTAGCATATAGCTATGTGGGACAACAGGAGCATTGAGCAACGCGGGACAAAATTAACACAGAGCTATGTGGGACAACAGGAGCTTTGAGCTATGTGGGACAACAGTAACACAGAGCTATGTTTGGACAATTTACAAAGCTTAGACAGAAAGGGTAGAGAAGCAGGTCAAGAGTCAAAAGTCCCTGTAGAACAGAGCTAGTAAATCCTATGCTAGCCTGGGAAAAGGAGTCCATTTTGTAGTATTTAGTGAATGCGTGAAACGAGGACCAAGTTATGATCCAGAGTATACGCCTTTCCAAAAGGACCCAGAAATATGACAGCTCTATGTGGAGTGTGCCTTGCCATTCTGTGGAGGGCTTTTTCCATGGTAAGAGCAGTAGAAATGAATAGTCAGAAACCGTAATCTTGGATACAGCTTGTTTGGAAACTGTCTGTCCTTTGTCTTACCTTTCAAAAGAAATAAGTTGGTCTGACATTGTGAACTCTCTTGTCTGATGCTGGTAGTCTACAAGTTGCCTGTGGACATCCATGGAATGCATGGTTATTTAGTTGGTCTGACATTGTGAACTCTCTTGTCTGATGCTGGTAGTCTACAAGTTGCCTGTGGACATCCATGGAATGCATGGTTATTTAGTTGGTCTGACATTCTGAACTCTCTTGTCTGATGCAGGTAGTCTACAAGTTGCCTGGGGACATCCATGGAATGCATGGTTATTTAGTTGGTCTGACATTGTGAACTCTCTTGTCTGATGCAGGTAGTCTACAAGTTGCCTGTGGACATCCATGGAATGCATGATTATTTAGTTGGTCTGACATTGTGAACTCTCTTGTCTGATGCTGGTAGTCTACAAGTTGCCTGTGGACATCCATGGAATGCATGATTATTTAGTTGGTCTGACATTGTGAACTCTCTTGTCTGATGCTGGTAGTCTACAAGTTGCCTGTGGACATCCATGGAATGCATGGTTATTTAGTTGGTCTGACATTGTGAACTCTCTTGTCTGATGCAGGTAGTCTACAAGTTGCCTGGGGACATCCATGGAATGCATGGTTATTTAGTTGGTCTGACATTCTGAACTCTCTTGTCTGATGCAGGTAGTCTACAAGTTGCCTGTGGACATCCATGGAATGCATGATTATTTAGTTGGTCTGACATTCTGAACTCTCTTGTCTGATGCAGGTAGTCTACAAGTTGCCTGTGGACATCCATGGAATGCATGGTTATTTAGTTGGTCTGACATTGTGAACTCTCTTGTCTGATGCAGGTAGTCTACAAGTTGCCTGGGGACATCCATGGAATGCATGGTTATTTAGTTGGTCTGACATTCTGAACTCTCTTGTCTGATGCAGGTAGTCTACAAGTTGCCTGTGGACATCCATGGAATGCATGATTATTTAGTTGGTCTGACATTGTGAACTCTCTTGTCTGATGCAGGTAGTCTACAAGTTGCCTGTGGACATCCATGGAATGCATGATTATTTGGTTGGTCTGACATTCTGAACTCTCTTGTCTGATGCAGGTAGTCTACAAGTTGCCTGTTGACATCCATGGAATGCATGGTTATTTAGTTGGTCTGACATTCCGAACTCTTTTGTCTGATGCACATAGTCTACAAGTTGCCTGTGGACATCCATGGAATGCATGATTATGTCTCCTCTGTTCCTAAGCCGGAGAAAGAAAACATGAAGATGAATGTAGTGATTTTAAACTAAACTCATACAGCTTTGGGCATGAATGAAGGACTAGTTCTAACAGTCACTTTATCTTTATGAAAAAACAAAACTGGCTGAGAAGACGTAAGGGATTGTAACTTAGACATTTATATAACCAATGTCACAGCAGTAACTAAAGACAAATAGTTAAGTTTAAGGAAGAGCTAGCTGCAGGTACAAAGGGAAGAGACGTTAACTTCTCCAATATAAAATAAAGATCTCAAGAGGAAGCCACCCATTTCCTAGATGTCTAATATGTACACCCCCTTTCAAAAACAGATTGACTTGGAGCAAATAAGAAAGGGGAATCTAATAGAGGCAAGCTGAGACGTCTGAAAGATGTACCTTAAAACAAGTGTTAAGACATGACAGATTTGAGTAATTCACATGGGCAGTAGAGAACCACTGGAGCCCCTGTCTCAGTTGCTTTCTGGCTTCTGTTATAGTACCAACCAGAAAATATCTTCCATCTTGCTTCATATGATTTCCTAGCAGAAGGTTTTCTAGCCTCTTTTAATTGCTGTTGCGCATCCTCTGTAAACAGGTGTCTAAATGGGATCAAAAACTTATCAAATAGTCAAATGTAGGTTCAGAATGTTAGGGTAAATGAGAGATACATTGTCCTGTGAGTGTAGGTTCACTCTTTGAAGAAGGCTTTGGTAACTGTCCCATAATGTAGGTTCAGAATGTTAGGGTAAATGAGAGATACATTGTCCTGTGAGTGTAGGTTCACTCTTTGAAGAAGGCTCTGGTAACTGTCCCATAATGTAGGTTCAGAATGTTAGGGTAAATGAGAGATACATTGTCCTGTGAGTGTAGGTTCACTCTTTGAAGAAGGCGGTGGTAACCGTCCCATGCAGGTGTACAAGAAGAGGGAACCAATGTTACTTAGGTCAGAAGGGAGTTACCAGAAACAGATTTACAGAGAAAAGGAGGAACGCCTGAGTGTCTTGGATGAAATGTGCTAACACAGCCACTATCCATATAAGGGTAAATGTGGAATACCTGTAGTCTGCAGAAGGCAACAACTGGAGGTAGGCATTTTATAAATATCTTCAGAGCTGTAACTAGTCCAAATGGTAAAGATGCAAATTGAAAATGTAACCCAGACAGACATACATACATACTTACATACATACACAACAAAGACATTTAAGTATCACCTGTAGTCTTTGTGACTTTGAATACAATAGTATTTCATTATTTATTTATTCTTTATCCTTTGCTGAACTGGGTTAGTTCCACTAGGATGTTAGCCTTTTTTTCAGGTGAGACCTGAGGTGGTACTTTATACATCTACGGGAAATTTGTTCAGGCCATCGGGGAACTTCATTTATTCTTTGGAGCTACTAGATGGCACTGAGGGCTCCAACAGGAGCAAGGAAGAGGCCTAGGCAAAGCAGCAGCAGCACGCAGGAGGGGAGAAAAGCTATGAGGGTTTGGGAGGTAGAAAATGAGAATTTGGAGAAAAATCTGTTCGATGTGGAACATCAGAAGGTTAACACAGATTCCTGTGAGGTGGATGGTACAAATGAATAGTGTTTACCTGTCTCCGTGGAGAAGGAAGTAACTGAGTCTGTTGAAGTAACAGAACTGGCATCAGGAGGGCTTGCAGATGATGTTCTGTTAAAAATAATGGAGCAGGATGATGCAGATGGCAGCTCTGCTGTTTCATGGGGTAAGATACCAGATAACATTTTCGGAAGTGCTAAGGATGGTAATACGGAGAAGGAAATAGGTCATGTGACAGAGAATGTAGCAGTTAAAACTTATGAAGCAGTGACAGAAAGTAAAAGAGGAAAGCAGCAACAAACTGAGGAGGGGGCTGGTTTTGTGGTAGCAGGTACTGCAGTAACTGAACATGCAGTAGTGACAACACGCAAAAAAGGAAGGAGAGCAGCAACAAACTGTATGAAAAATGTTTTTAGAAAAGAACAGAAACAGCAAATGTGAGGAAGAACAAAAATATACTGTAATAAATACTATGTATGGGGCAACTGGGTAACTGTTCTGGTTTTTAAAGCTCAAGAATTTCAATCATTTATACAGCCAGAGGCAGACTTTTTGTAACTTAACATTTGAAACTGAAGGACTACTGATGACATTTCTGCAACTGTTTAACATAGATTCATAGGTAGGTACTAGTCTATTGGCCCTAGGGCCTATATAAGCCTAGCCAAAAAGGTACCCTGGCTTTTTCCACGCAAGAAAATTATTTTCCTGTGCCCCTGTCAAGCAGAGCCACAGAAGTGATCCCTGGGGTGAATTTCCCGTCTCCCATCCAATCATCAAGATTTTTCTTGAAAGAGTGCTAATGAGGAGCGTTGTTTGATATAGATAGGTAGTTTGTTCCAGACTATGGGAAGTCTCTGGGACAGGCCTCCACCATGTTCTGTTTATTGTGGTGACAAGGTTTAGGTCCCTAGATCATGTAGCTTTGAGGGATTGGGATTTCTTTAAGTGGAGCATGTCCAACAGCTCTGTGTTTGACATAGCTTTGTATGTTAGGCAGAGATCGCCTCTGAGTAGGCGATATACGGTGGAGTAAAGCTGGAGTTTTTTTGAGACGGTCTGCGTTGGGCATCTGTTTGAGGCCAGTAATCCTCTTTGTGAGGTATTTCTGTGGCTTTTCTTGTTGTTGCAGATGTCTTGTGAGGTACATACTAAAAGGGGAGTTGTACTCTATAATGGGTCTAATGAGTGATGAGTAGAGGGGAACAGTGACCTCTTTTTTCCTAATGAGAAACCTTTTGTGATGAGGTGTGTCACATAGAAAGATTTCCTGACTATTGTGGCGATGTGATTATCAAAGGAGAGACTACTGTCCACCTGTGTCCCAAGGTCTCTTATCACACTTTCGGGGTTAAGCAGACTACTGCCTATATGGTAGTTCATGGGTACAGAGTTTTTACCAAAAGGGATGACAATGCACTTTTTGGCATTGAGCTTGAGGCCATGGCTTTGACACCAGGCATCTGTCTCAGTGAGGCCCTTTTGTAGAATGTCCACGTCGTTAGGAATTTCGATTATGGCTCCTAGTTTGCAGTCATCTGCAAACTTCATTAGCCAAAGACCTTCTGTGTTAGTCTGTATTTCTGAGAAGTAGATATCAAACAGGATAGGACCCAGGACTGAACCCTTTGGAACTCCAATTGTCACTGGTCTGAAGTCGGATTTGGAGTCTGCTACTTTTGTTGTGTGGGTTCTGTCAGTGAGCCAGTTGGCAACCCATCTTGTGACATAGGGATTTATACCTAGTTTAGTGAGTTTATCTATAATTACAGAGTGGGGGGATGGCGTTGAAAGCCTTGGCGAGATCTAGATAGGCTGTGTGAACCACCTTACCCTCATCTACGGCTTTGGTGACTGCTTCAAAGAAGTCTATCAGGTTTAGGAGACAAGATCTGCCTTTTACAATTCCGAACTGGGTGGGGTTCAGAGTTTGGAGATTACCAATGTCATTGTTTATAAGTTCCATGATGATACGTTCCATAGCCTTGCAGACCAGGCTCATCAGGCTAATGGAGTGGTAGTTCCCGGGGTCCATGGTGGAGTGGGATAACCATCACTGCCCACCATTCAGTGGGCACAAAGCCTGAGGTGAGGCTATGATTGAACATGGTACTTAGGTGGGGGTGCCAGTTTGTTCATGTAGAACGCAGCCTGAGATGTTGTCAGGTCCCATGGATGCTGTGTTCTTGGCTTTGGAGAGTGTGTTTTTTACCTGTGCAGCCGTAATTACAGGAACTTTGTATTCTTCCGGTATAGAGATGGGCCGTTTAGGGGTGAGAGGGGGGTAAAGTTAGCAGTGAACCTATCTGCCAGGATGTTGGCAATATCAGCTGGTTCTGTATATTTAATGCCATTGTGCTGTAACTCAGTGCAGATCTGATTGCTGCCATTGAAATTCTTGACATAGCTATAGAATACATTGTGGTTATCTTTAGAATCAGTGGTGATTTTGTTTACGTAACTAGCTTTGGAGGATTTTATGAGGGATGTCAGCTTTTTACCGATGCTGACCAGGGAGTTCCTCCAATCATGTGATTTTACTCTTTTTTTGCAACGGTTTCTTTCTTCTGTTTTAGAGTTTGTTTTTGGTAGGGGACCACCAAATTGGCTTACTTTTTTGGAGGATAGCATCTTGGTTCAGTTAGGGATTGCAGGATCCATGCCCTTGCGTAAGTGCTTATAAAATGCATTTGTGTAGGATTCAGCAGTCATACCTCTATTGTCTGTCTGCATGGGTGTTGTGAAGTTTGCCACTTCTGTCTTAAAAAGCGTGAAGTTGGCTTTGGAGAACTTTTTACAGTGGTTTCCCTAATGGGGGATGGGATGTGGATGTCTAGGGTGATTAGCTTGTGGTCGGATCTGACCAACGAGGAATTGACCTCTGGTGTGGAACACCGGTTGCCCATGTTGGTAATGACCAGGTCTAGGATATTGCTGCCCTCGTGAGGGTGTGGATAAGTTGATCCAAGGCGTTAGAATTTATGAATTCCAGAAAACGTTGAGCAAAAGAGTTGGTACATGAGTAGTTTCCCAGTTAATGGTGGGAGTAGTTGAAATCGCCCATTATTAGGGTGTTGGATTGTACCCTAATATTTTCCAGTGTATCAAGAAATGAGGAGTAGGAATCCTGGGGCATGGTGGGGGATCTGTAGCAAGCTATAATTTGGATTGCGGTCTTGCACGGAGTTAGTTGCACTTGGATAATCTCGGATGCATTATGCTGAGCAACTATCCTTAATGAATATGGACACACCTCCACCTTTAGTGTTTCGGTCCAGGTTAGGTGGTCGAAAGGTGTGGTATGAATTGTAGCCTGGCAATGCAGGGATGCTCTCTGGAGCCTTGAACCAGGTCTCTGTCACTGCACGGATGTCGATGTTCTCCATTTTAAGGAGTGCCGCGAGTGAGTGCATTTTGAGGTTTAGACTTCTAGCATTGAGTAGCATTACCCTCAGATTTTGCTTGCTTGTACCTGTTACGGTGGTGAGTTTGTCATTTGAGCCTTGTCTAATAAAGGCACTATAGGGGTGGCAAGAGCCAAAGAACTATTACGTGTTTTCTGGTAATAACTTAAATGTTAAAATTCAAGTTATGTACTCACCATAGCTATGCACCTGTGTTGTCCACTTTAATTCCTCCTCAATTTTTGGGTTACTGATCTGCCTTCAAATCTGGGTTGGCCGTGTACACCAGATTTTTGGATCCAACTCTTGAGCTCCTCCCTTTACCCATAATGCCCCAGTCAGCCTACAATATCTTAGATCGAGTTTGGTGCCTCACAGATCCTAAGATAGAGTATGACGAGGGAAGTAATAGTAAAACTGGGGATCAAACCTGGAACAAAAGGTTCCACAATACCCATAAGATCACTCCAGAAGATGAAAGGAAGGAGGGTGGGTAGTTGAGGAAGAATGAAAATGGACAACACAGATGCACGGTTATGGTGAGGACATAACTTTAATATCTGATGTCGTCCTTTTCATTATTCCTCAAAGTGCGGGACAGAGTCCCTAGCTACATACATCTTGGGTAGCCCTCATGGAAAGATGTTATGAAAAACTGCCGAACCAAAAGCAGCTCTGCTTCTGGAGGTCAAATCTAGTTTGTAATAAGCAACAAAAGTTTAAAGATGAGACCAGGTAGCTGCTATGAAAATGTTATCAATGGAAGTTCTAGACCAGACTGCAGAAGTGGCCATAGATCAACATAAATGTGCCATAAGAGGCTTTGATATGGAAAGGTCCTGTTGAGTATATACAAAAGAAATCCAATCAGTAATCCATTTGAACAGAGTAACTTAGAAAATGGCAATCCCAGTCTGCTGTGTTTGAAAGAAACAAACTGGTCTGTTTTCCTGAAATCCTTTATCCTGTGTGGATAAAAACGTAGTTGTGTATGCACATCTAAAAGAGGTATCATGTACTCTCCTTTATTTGAAAAATTAGTGAAGAAGACAACAGGCAAATGAACTGTTTCACTGATATTTGATTCAGACGCTACTTTGGATAACTGGTTCATAAAGTAACTCTGTCTTTGTGAAAAACAATGTAATGGGATTTGGAAGATAGAGGCTGGAGTTCGGAAATTCACCTCACAGATGTAATACCCACTAGGAATTATGTTTTCCAAGACAAAATTTTTAAATCCATTTTGGATGAAGGTTCAAAGGGCTGTTGTGTCAACAACTGAAGTACAACTGACAAATCTCAAGGAGGTAAGGCATCCTTCACTGGATTCCTAAGTGAAAAAGTGCCTTTTAAAGCCTTGCACAATTTGGAAAAAGATAAAAAGGAAGCTTTTTCTCCTGAATTAAACGTTGATATGGCTGCTAACTGTACTCTGGTTCTAGAAAAACTCGCACCTTCCTGAAAAATAGAAGCTACAAGTTCCAGAACCAAAGGTACAGGAGCAGTGAAAGGGTCAGTTTGCTTTCTAACAGTCCAAATTAAAAAACTTTTCCATTTACTCCTGTACATCTTCCCAGTAGAAGCTTTTTGGGAAGATAAAAGTATATGTTGAAGTGGGGAGGAAAGCTTGGGCTTTCTAGCTATTAATGTAAATGGAGAACCATGTGGTTAGAGGCCAGGACACCCATTTTCAGCCTTCTAATGGCTTCATCAGCACAGCATAAGTGAACTGTTTGGCTAACCTTTTTACTCATTGTTTTAGTTTGTTATTTGGGATATTTTGCAGACACCCTAATGGTTATGGACATCAGCTGGGTATGACAACCCTGTGTTTCTAAAGGTTAGCAAAACAGTCCACTTATGCTGTGCTGATGATGCCATAAGAAGGCTGCAACATGCATATCCACAGCTAGTGGGGTTTGGCTTTATTGGCCTGAATTTTTCCATAACAGACTTAAAAGGAAAAAAAGTTAAGGACATTTAGAACTACTATATAGTTGAGATGTCCTTAAAGGATTATTTGCATATATCCCATGTGGCTCTAATGCAAGAGGTTTAAGGAATCACACAATGGAAACTGGCTTGGCTAGATTTTTCTTTTAGCTTTTACTGACTGGTTTATCTGACCTTTTTACTCATTGTTTTAGACCACTCATGAGGTAACAAAATGGACCTGCTGAGTTTGTCCACCAGTACGTCGGATTTCCCTGGAATGTGCATTGCCATAAGAAAGTGGTCGGAGGAGATTGCCCACTGTCACACTCTCACTGCCTCTTGACATAGGGTAAGATCGGGTTCCCCCTTGCTTGATGATGTACCAGACACAGATATGTTGTCAGTTTGTATTGCAATGGTCCCTAGGAAAAACTCCCTGAAAAGCCTGCAGTACTAATAGACACACATGGAGCATTTCTCCCCGGGCCTCCACTGAAAACAGGCTCTATGGAACCTAGTCGGACTTTCCCAGTCAACAAATGTTAAATAAATAAATAAATAAATAAAATAAAATAAATAATAGGACTACTCTCATCTCTAGTACACTGATGTGCAAATTGGTCTCTTGGTTGGACCACGTGTCTTGACAGTCTGTCCCGAGAAATACCCCCCAATCCAATTGTGGGGCATCCATGGTCATTGTGGCCACTGGTGGAGGCAGAATAAGGGACAGCCCAGGTAAAACTCATCAGAATGAATCCACCAATGAAGACTATTTTTTGCATACTCAAGTGAGTTTGACTAAATACAGGATTTTGAGGAATAAACCACTGAACAGCTAGAGTCCATTGGAAAACATGCATAAAGAGAAGTGCCATAGGAACTAAGGTTATGACTGCTGCCATCGAAACTAGAGCCTGCAGAACAAGTCTGGGTGGAGAAGCAGGATGAACAAGAATTTGCCGTACCTGGAACTTGATCGTGTCCATACAATGTGCAAGAAGAGCCACAATCTGACTTACCGTATTCATCTGGACAACAATAAACTCCACGCTCTGTACTGGTTGTAGCTGAGATATGGAGATGTTGACTGAAATGCCTCGTCTTTGATAAAGTTGGGGCAAATAGTCCATGGACTGGTCCAAGAGATGCCTGGTTGTGGTGGTGAGGAGACAGTCATCTAGATATGGAAACATTCAGAATCACAGCAATCTCAGTAGAGCTACTACCACTGACATACACTTGGTGAACACCCTGGGGGGAAGTTGTGAAAAAAAAAAGTTATGTCTTACCATAACGTTCCATCTGTGTTGTTGATCTTCGTTCATTCATTACTGATGGGTTATTGGTTTCATCCTTGGAACCGAGCCATCCGATATCAAGCTCACATCAGCTAAAAACTCTTGAGCCAAGGTCCTACCCAAAATGTTCTGCTCCCTGTTACCTCAGATCAAGTTTGCAAGTTGATAGATAAAAGTAGAGGCTACCTCTGGTCATAACAGATCTACAATAAAGGAGTACATGAGATTAACCAGGAACCTCTGGATGGGGGACGGAGGGCGGGAAGTAATGAATGAATGAAAATTGACAACACAGATGGAACGTTATGGGAAGACATAACTTCTTTATCTGATGTTGTTAATCTTCGTTCATTCCTTACTGATGGGACAGAGTCCCCAGTTACTTGTATCCCTGGGTGGACCTCATGGAAGGACTCTATGAGGCAAGATGAGATTGTTTTTGTTGTAGATAAAGGTAATACAACTTCTCAACCATGAAGCCAGTGTAACTTTTGATACAGGATGACCTCATCTAGGTCCAGAAAAAGCCAGAAAGAGTTGGTCTGGTTTACGGGTAGATTTTGTTCTGTCCAGATAAAATCATAATTGCCTATGAACATCCAAGGAGTGCAGGCAGTACTCTCCCTTGTTAAAATGGGTAGGAAAGAACACTGGAAGGTCAATAGATTGGTTGATAGACCGCTCTGACACCACTTTTGGTAAAAAGGAAGAATTAGTTTTCAGTGATACCCTATCCTTATGGAAGATAAGATAGGGAGGCTTGCTGCATAAGGCCTGAAGTTCTGACAATCGTCTGGCCGATATGACTGCAATCAGAAACAGTTTTCCAAGACAGATATCTTACATCACAAGAGGACACAGGTTCAAAGGGTGGAACTGTTAAAGCTTGCAGAACCAAAGCCAGATCCCAAGGTTGTACGGGTTCTCTAAAGGGATGTTTTAGTTGGATAACCCCTTTCAAAAAGGTCTTACAGAGTCTGTGTGACATAAGTGAAGAATCTTGAAAACCAATATGAAAATTTGAGATGGCAGCCAAATGTATATGGATAGTAGAGGCAGATACCCCAGAGTGGAACAGATGTGATAAGTAATCCAATACCACCATCACCGGGGCTGACAAGGGGTCTATTTACTTATCTGCTTGCCCATAGAGAGAACCTCTTCCATTTGTTAAGCTAAATTAGTCTGGTGGATGATTTATGAGATGCAATAAGAATATTGCGCACAGGGGACGAAAGATTTTTATGCCTGGCAATCATAGGAAGTGGAGAAACCAAGCTGTCCATTTCAGGGTTGTTAGATTGGGGTGAATCAGACTCTGTGGATGGAAGATCAACGTTGGGGATGGATTGAGCATCCACAGTTGATCTAGCAGGTGAGGCCAGAGGAAGGGAAACCAGGCTTGTCGAGGCCAATATGAGGCAATGAGGATCACTTTGCTCTTCAACTGTTGTGCTTTCTTTAGAAATCGGGAGATGAGGGAAAGAGGAGGATAGGCATAAAGAAGACCAGAGGGCCAAGCGTGGACTAGAACATCCATTGGTGACTGTCCCTGAGGCAGGGGAAAGTAGTTGCTGCACTTGTAGTTGGTTGGCGAGGCAAATAGGTCGCAGCAAGGCTGGCCCCAGTGGTAGAAGATTTTTGCTGCTGTCAGAGGATTGAGGGACCACTCATGAGGCTGTAGAATGCACCTGCTCAATTTGTCCGCTATCACGTTGGAGCTCCCAGGAATGTGCATTCCACTCAGAAAGCGGTTGTTAGCTGTTGCCTATTGCCATATTCTCAAGGCCTCTCGGCATAACAGGTAAGATCTGGTGCCCCCTTGTTTGTTGATGTACCAGACCACTGACATGTCTGATTGGATCACAATAGTCCCTGATGGAAGGATGGAGTGAAATGCTTGCAATGCTAGAAGCACTGCACTAAGTTCCAGGACATTGATATGCAAAAGGGCCTCTGTCTCCGACCAAGTGCCTTGGACCGAGTTTCCATGACATATCCCCCCCACCCCTATCAGGGAGGCATCCGTGGTCACCATGGCTAACGGTTGATGGGGGGGAGTGAAAGGGCAAGACCATTGTTGAGGATTTCGAGATGCCCACCAGAGTAAATCTTGCTTGCATCTCTGAGTCAATCTTATTTGAAAAGACAAAGGGTGTTGTAGAGAGTACCACTGAGTGAGAAGTAGCCACTGAAGAAGTCTCATGTGAAATCTGGCTAGGGGAACAATAGTAATCGAAGCTGCCATTGACCCTAATAGCTGAAGTACGGATCGAGCTGGGGATTTGTGGTGAGAGCGCAGCGGTTGAACTTATCTTATTCTCTGAAGTCTGTGTTCTGGAAGGGATGCTGTGCACTTTCTCGTGTCCAACAGTACCCCTAAGAATTCCAAAGACTGAGTTGGGGTTGTGTTGGATTTATCCCAGTTTATAGTGATTCCCAGGCTTCGAGCTGTTAAGACAGTATACTGCAGGGCTTCTTCCAGTAGACACTTAGTGGGGGCGGTAAGGAGCCAGTCGTCTAGATATGGAAATGCCTGGAATCCTTGAAGTCGCAAGTGAGCAATAACCACTGCCATGCATTTTGTGAATGCTCTGGGGGCTGTAGAGAGACCGAAGGGCAGGGCTCGAAACTGGTAGTGACTGGCTCCTATACAGAAGTTGAGGTATCTTCTTGAGTGTTTGTCCACTTTTATGTGGTAATACACATCTTGAAGATCTACAGAGCACATCCAATCATCTTCTTCTAGAAGAGGAAGGATAGACTGAACTGTGACCATTCGGAATTTCTCTGTTTTTACAAATTTGTTCAGTGTACTGAGAATCAGAATTTCTCTCCAGTCCCATGTCTTTTTTGGCACTAAAATGTACCTTGAGTGAAATCCGGATCCAATCTTGTCTGGGGGGACCATCTGTATGACTTGTGTTTATAGCAGCTTTTTGATTTCGTGTGCTGCTGTTTTCCTTTGACTGGGTGGGACGTCAGGTAACACTATTGAAGAGACTGGGCAAAGATGGAAGGGGATGTGATAGCCTCTGGATATAATCCGTTGTACCCAAGAGTCGGTTGTTTTGTTTTGCAAGGCAGCAGGGTACAAGGAGAAATAACCCCCGACCGCTTCCAGAAGTGAGCAGTTGGGCAATGCTTCAGGAGCGCCGATAGGGTCGGCCAGAGAAAGAATCTCTGGAACCCCGGTTTTGCAGACCTCCTCTGCCCCGAAAGGGGCATCTTCCATTGGAGTTTCCCCCTCTGCGTCTAGGGGAAAACTCAGCATGTGCATTCTGGAAAGAACCCTGTGATTTCTTGTGCCAGATCTTTCCACTCTGATTTCTAGAGTAGAATCGATGAGGGGTGGAGTGTCTGACACCAACGGCAGACAAGGTCTTGCCATCTTGTTCACACCATGCCAACGTATCCTTGACTTTAGGGCCAAACGAAGAAGCAGCTTCTATAGGGGCATTCATGAAGAAAGCCTTAAAGGAGTCCACAAAGGTGCAACCAAGCTTGTCGTCTAGCAACAATACCTGCCGCTCTAGCTACCCCTTCCGTTGCGTGAGAAATAAGACACATGGAAGAGTTGGAAATGGATTCTAGGGTGGTTATCTGAGAAGCCACATTATCATGGATTTCGTCAGAAACAGCTTCTGCTAAAGTTTCAGAGAACTGGTTGATAAGATCTTGCTGAAACCTGGTAAAATGAGCCAAATAATTCAAAGACCTTATGACGAAAGTCGATGAAGTAAACACACGCTTCCCTAATCTGTCAATCACTCCTTGTTGAGCGGATGGACAGTTTGGCTCACTTCTGCCAAATCCTTCTTAGTACCAGCTGCCCACCACCATAGCATCTACTGGGAGACCACGTGACCAGTGGGGGTGTTCGGCGGGGGGGTGGTAATATTTTATCTGGCCTCTTAGGTATCACTTCCATGGTATCAGGAGCCTTCCATGCATGCTGCATGATGAGCTGAACAGCTCGTCGGCAGGCGGGGTGACCCAGGAGGTAGGGGGCTGGGCAAGAAAAGCCTGCAGACATACGGACTCCTCAGAGGAAGGATTAGAGGGCTTCCAGTCACCCCTCTGTCTAAGGATCTCGAGGATGTCACCAAAGTACACCTCATCAGTGGGTGATCATGTGGACCCTTCCCAGTCATCAAAATCCGTACCTTCAGTCAATGACTCCTCAGTGGAGTCCATGTGTTTCCTCTTACACGATACTTTGTAGGGTGCTTCCTTAGTGGAAGGTTCTGGGGAAGACTGCAAAGAGGGCATCTCCCGAGGAGGACAGACCTGAGGCTCTTGTGCCCAGTGTCCGGGAGTTGAAGCTTGTGTCAGTTGCGGCACAGAGGTGGGAGATTACTCCAACAAATGAGCTTTGCCAGTGAAGGCAAGCGCCCTCTCCATGGCCTGGAAGGCTGGCCCGCCCAAGGAGGGATGAAAGCCCGGAACCAAGCACGACAACCTCGGAACTGGGCTCATACCTGACCCTGACAAGCCTGCCCCCAAACTAGGATTCTCAAGAGGACCATGAACCGTAAGAGAGACAGCATCCCTGGATGGTGCCATAGAAAAAATTGGAGTGGAACCAAGAATGCCCTCTCAATGGCACAGCCATTGGCCTGAGAAGAGCCTGATGCCCAGTGCACCGAAGGCCACAAGGATGACTCTGGTTCCAAAGTGAGATCCATTATTGGAGTCAGAGGGAGGGAAGCTGCCGTCAGAGTAATAGGCTTTGAGACTTCAGTGGACATTGAAGGAGGAGTATACGTTGGGGTTTGAGGCAAAATATGCTCACCTGAATGAGGGAACGTGGACTTCGATGGTTGAGAGAGATCTCTGGCCACAAGCAACTGATCAACAAGCCGCAATACATCCTGCTTAGAAAGACTCTTGGTTGACCTCATGGAGAAGGCTGATGGCGATTCTGGCCTTTCCAGGAAAGGACTATACTGTCTGCTTGCAAAAGGATCCAATGAATGGGAATATTTGGTCGTTGCTAATTTAGTAGGTGCAAAACTTGAAGCCAAGGAAGTCTGTACCAAAGAAAATGGTGTGGAAAAAGTCTGCACTGAAGATGTCGGCACCGTGGTAGTTGAAGGTGTCTGCACCATAAAGGCAAATGTCTGCCCTGGAGTATGTTGCTGGAGTGGAAAGTGTTTGCACCAGCAGTAAGGATGGTGCCGAGAAGGACTGCACCAAAGTACATGTCGGTGCTAAAAAAGTCTACGCTGTGGAGTACAGAAGAGTCATACTTGGAGCTGAAGGTGACTGTACCAACGGTGCCAAAGGGGACTGAACCTGTATTGATGGTGCCGTTAGGGGCTGCGATAGAACTGTCAGAACCATAGTAGTTGGCACCAGGAACTCTGGTGCCGATATCTATAAAGGAGACATGGCTGTAGTCAGGATCACCTGTGGCGGTGCTGAACCTGGAACCCGACAGGGTGACAGGTGAAAGCGCCGGAGTAGTAATCAATTTCACCTTCTTGTGAAATGACTCCCTACAATCTCCAGAGGGAGAAAAAGATAGTGACTTCAATGAAGAAGAGGAAGAATGCCTCTTGCGGGGTTTAACAGGAGGGATGAGCCCTCCGACCCAGAAATAGCCTCAGAGAAAGGAGACTTGAGTACTTTCAAAATTAACATAGTCTTCCTCTCATTGAGAGTCCTGGTAGAGAAGTTTTTACAGATCCCACACAGAGGATCTACAGTCAAGTGGGAGACATTAAGACAGTAGACACATAAGTCATGACCATTGGATAGTGGTAACTTACAGCCGCAATCCTTGCACTGCTTGAAACCAACAGAACGTTTCCGATATAGTTGTTGTGGAGAAGAAGCACAGTAGCAAAGGAAGAATAACGGTTACCCAAGAAAAGGGTAAAAAGAGAAAAAGAAGGATTACTGACGATGGTTACGGAGAATTACCACAAGGTAAGAAAAGAGGGTAATAACGGGAAAAGATTAAAAGGAGAGTCTAAAGTGTGCGATAGGGTAGGAAAATATCAGAATAAACTTTTGAGAATATTTTAGAGTAATATATATATATATATATATATATATATATATATAAAACGGGAAAAGATTAAAAGGAGAGAGTCTAAAGTGTGCGATAGGGTAGGAAAATATCAGAATAAACTTTTGAGAATATTTTAGAGTAATATATATATATATATATATATATATATATATATATATATAAAACGGGAAAAGATTAAAAGGAGAGAGTCTAAAGTGTGCGATAAGGTAGGAAAATATCAGAATAAACTTTTGAGAATAGTTTAGAGTAATATATATATATATATATATATATATATATATATATATATATATATATATATATATATATAAAACGGGAAAAGATTAAAAGGAGACAGTCTAAAGTGTGCGATAGGGTAGGAAAATATCAGAATAAACTTTTGAGAATATTTTAGAGTAAGATATATATATATATATATATATATATATATATATATATATATATATATAAACTCTCAGAAAATTTGACACTTAGCTAAGAGAGTGGCTTGACACGGCTGTTCAGCAGTGCGGCAAACAAGATCTGAGGTAACCAGGAGCAGAGCATTCTGGTTAGGACCTTGGTTTATTCCAGAGTATGGGAAGTTTCTGGGACAGGAATCTATCCCTCAGGCATTTTCTGTTTATTGTGGTGACAAGGTTTAGGTCTCTAGAGCATGTAGCTTGGAGGGATTTGGATTTCTTTAAGTGGAGCATGTCCAACAGCTCTAGGTTTGACATAGCTTTGTATGTTAGGCAGAGATCACCTCTGAGTAGGCGATATGCGACGGAGTAAAGCTGGAGTTTTTTGAGACGGTCTGCGTAGGGCATTTGTATCTAAAACCGCCATATCTGTTCTTTCGTAAAGACAGTTACACTACAAACCAGTGCATCCTTCCTTTCTAAGGTGGTGTCTGGATCTAACATCAACCAGCCCATTAATTTACCAGTATTTTTCCCTGAATATACAAACAAAGGAGAATACTTGCAATGAACCAAAAGGTAACAGTGCTATAAAGAGCAGAATGTTCCAACCCCAATGCAAGATAAGTAGCAGTGTAGAGCACCAATCACACAACCACGACCAAGGAGGAAAACCAAAGATTGTTAAACAGCCGAAAAAATAAGAAATAGCAGTAAACAGGAACACTTGACTAATTCATCGTGTTTTCGATCAACTTAGAACTTCTACAGACATACATGTATGTCTGAGGAAGTTCTAAGTTGATCAAAAATGCGATGAATCAGATGTTCGTGTTTATTGCTATCTATTATTCTTTTGTCTGGTTAATCAACTTTGGTCTTCCTCTCTGCTAAAGGAGAATACTTACTTATTTGCTAGGTGTTCACAGGCAATTATGTTTTTATTTACATAGAACAAAAGAAATCAGAACTACTCATCAGTTATTTGTTTCCTATGCCGTTGTAAAGTTGGGTAATCCAATAACCAAAGTAACATTAGCCAGGTGGCTTACTGACTGCATCTCATTAATTTACAACAAACTGGGTATCACTGTACCAAGAAGTTCATGAGGTCACTCAACCAGAGCCATGGCAACTTCCTTACTTTTTCAAGCAAGAGTGTCTATGGATGACATGCAGCAGCGACATGGGCTTCTCCCCAAACCTTCATTACTCATTACAAATTGGATTTGGTCTCCAGAGGTAGAGCATTGTTTGGCTCAGTGGTGCTCAAGAAATATTCTTCCCCTGAGTCCACCCTGGAGCTAAGGTAGCTGGGGACTCTGTGCCATTAGTTGAATATTGAATGAAAATTGACAAACTTCAGATAAGTCACCATAATGTTTCATCTGTGTTGCCAATTTTCATTTTTCAACATCCCTCCTGCCAACCACCATCCTTATGCAATTTCTGGAAGAGCGAGTGGTTAGACATTCTCTCCCTCTCTGTCTATATATATATATATATTTGAAGTCAGTGGGGTTGGTGCACTGTGGGTAAGGGCGAAGCTTCAGAGTTCGAAGTTGCAGTGAGCTTTTACAACAGCTGAGTCGGATGCAAGGAATGAGATCCAAGCGCAGTAGCTGAGGAAGAATGAAAATCGATTACACAGACGGAACATTATGGCGAGTACATAACTTCTATTTCAGGTCTCCATCGTACTACCCCCATTTTCTACAGCCTCTTTCTTTTGCCAGCAAGAGGCTGAGCATGGGAGGAAATAAGACAAGCTGTATAGCTTGTAACGTCTGCCTTTTCTGTTCCCAGCAGCTTTACAGACCAGAGATGAGGCACTTATTTAATCACTGTAATAAGAGACACTTTGCTGAGGGCAAACTAGCCAAAAAAAAAAAATAAAGATGACAAGAGCTGCTTTTTCTTTTAGCAGTACATCAGTCGCTATCCTGGACAAGGCGAAGAGCCCAGTCTCATGCGGGGGACATCTGGAGTCTGTGGAAATTGGAGCAGAACATGCAGGTCTACCTGAAGCTAGTTCTAATCAGTGAACCACACTGCAGCATTCATCCTACTTGAACATCTGTGAGTTTCCTAAATAAGCCCACAAAACTGGACTTTATCTACTGTTGTGGTTAATATCTCAATGCAGCTGCAATTTTTCTTTATTTTACTTTTGTTAAGCTTACAAAAGCTTGACCCAGCATTTGCAAACCGTGATAATTGTTTTACTTTTCTGCCTTGTGTACTTCTGTTTGCAGTCACTGAGTTCCTTGAAGCCATTCAGAATCTAGTCTAGACCCTGGTTTTCCAGAACTCAACACATTTTAGAGGATGTTTTGATGTTTATGTTTCTTACCTGTATGATAAGGCATGGGTTGATTTGTTTGAACTACCATATGTCACAGAAACATAAGAACCACTTGACTTACCTAGTCTGCTATTTCCATAGATTTAGATACTATGCGTATCCTGTTTTACCAGATTGTTTTTTTTCCCATCATGTCTTTCATTTCTAAACTTATCTTTTCCACCAGATTTTTTCCCCCTGGATAATGTGCGAGTCCATTTCTTACCAGTAAACTGCATACAAGACCTCCACAAAAAGATGAAGTTTGAAAGGTTTTTCAATGTTACTTACTTCTCGTGCAGGTGAGAAGCATTTTCCATCTTTACGAAGAACCATATTTCACTGTGGTCTCATCATTAAGGGCCCAGTAGAGCTCTCTAAACGTCTGTTAATGGATCCTCACTCCCTCCTCTCCTTGTCTCCCCCCCTCTATATGCCTCAGCTCACCCCTATCACCTCTAACCTGCCCTGCCTTTGCTGAGGATGGACTCTCAGCCTGGTGGGAGCTTAATGTTTTGCTAAACCCCTCATGAATGTTTCTCTTGTTTGTTTTGTGTGAAACTGTAATGCTGTATGTCGCTTTTGTTTACTTTGCACACAAACTGGTAAATCTGAGAAATTAGAACTGTAGAGTTACTGTTGGCTGTGTGATGCAGAGAGATAAAGTTAAAACCTTAACTCAGTGCATATGACCTTGGACACTGGAGGTGCTGAGAAGGCATGGTGGGGAGCGTTCCCTGTAATTGGTTGAATGAAAGTGGACATGGTTGCAACTTGTAAATCACAGCTGGATGAGTCGCAGCTCTGGCACTTATTACTGGTACTGTTTCTGTTACAGGGTCAGCACAGCTGGATGAGTTGCAGCTTTGGCACTTATTACTGGTACTGTTTCTGTTACAGGGTCAGCACAGCTGGATGAGTTGCCGCTCTGGCATTTTTTACTGGTACTGTTTCTGTTACAGGGTAAGCACAGCTGGATGAGTTGCTGCTCTGGCACTTATTACTGGTACTGTTTCTGTTACAGGGTCAGCACAGCTGGATGAGTTGCAGCTCTGGCACTTATTACTGGTACTGTTTCTGTTACAGGGTCAGCACAGCTGGATGAGTTGCAACTCTGGCACTTATTACTGGTACTGTTTCTGTTACAGGGTCAGCACAGCTGGATGAGTTGCAGCTCTGGCACTTATTACTGGTACTGTTTCTGTTACAGGGTCAGCACAGCTGGATGAGTTGCAGCTCTGGCACTTATTACTGGTACTGTTTCTGTTACAGGGTCAGCACAGCTGGATGAGTTGCAGCTCTGGCACTTATTACTGGTACTGTTTCTGTTACAGGGTCAGCACAGCTGGATGAGTTGCAGCTCTGGCACTTATTACTGGTACTGTTTCTGTTACAGGGTCAGCACAGCTGGATGAGTTGCAGCTCTGGCACTTATTACTGGTACTGTTTCTGTTACAGGGTCAGCACAGCTGGATGAGTTGCAGCTCTGGCACTTATTACTGGTACTGTTTCTGTTACAGGGTCAGCACAGCTGGATGAGTTGCAGCTCTGGCACTTATTACTGGTACTGTTTCTGTTACAGGGTCAGCACAGCTGGATGAGTTGCAGCTCTGGCACTTATTACTGATACTGTTTCTGTTACAGAGTCAGCACAGCTGGATGAGTTGCAGCTCTGGCACTTATTACTGGTACTGTTTCTGTTACAGGGTCAGCACAGCTGGATGAGTTGCAGCTCTGGCACTTATTACTGGTACTGTTTCTGTTACAGGGTCAGCACGAGTTGCAGCTCTGGCACTTATTACTGGTACTGTTTCTGTTATAGGGTCAGCACTCAATTGCATATTCTGTGTTTTTTTTACTTTTCTCTACAGTTGTGCATTGGTTGAGTAAGGGGGATGTGGAATGTCCTCACTTGATGGATGCAGGGGCCTTGTGTTTCTTTTATATCTAGATGAAGCTTTTGACAAATTATTTTCTCATGATTGTAGATTACTGCAGATTTAAATTGATGACCCATGGTGGAAACGAATGGGAGTGAGTGGCGAGTTGTGTTTCACCCTGTCCTTGAGAGGCGAGGCAGTCTGGCCTACTGCCCTGCTGGCATCTACTGAAGACAGTGGTACAAAGCATACAGAGCATGGTCCTGGAAAGTGTACTAGGTTCTGCCAAGTCATGACCATGTGGTTGCTTTCATGAGGCATGCTCTGGAATAAGCACCTTCCAAGTCATGACCATGTGGTAGCTTTTATGGGGCATGCGCTGGAATAAGCACCTGCCAAGTCATGACCATGTGGTAGCTTTCATGAGGCATGCTATGGAATTAGCACCTGCCAAGTCATGACCATGTAGTAGCTTTCATGGGGCATGCGCTGCAAAAAGCACCTGCCAAGTCATGGCCATGTGGTAGCTTTCATGGGGCATGCGCTGGAATAAGCACCTGCCGAGTCATGACCATGTGGTAGCTTTCATGGAGCATGCGCTGGAAAAAGCACCTGCCAAGTCTTGACCATGAGGTAGCTTTCATGGGGCATGTGCTGGCATAAGCACCTGCCAAGTCATGACCAGCTTTCATGGGGCATGCACAGGAATAAGCACCTGCCAAGTCATGACCATGTGGTAGCTTTCATGGGGCATGTGCTGGAAAAAGCACCTGCCAAGTCCTGACCATGTGGTAGCTTTCATGGGGCATGTGCTGGAAAAAGCACCTGCCAAGTCCTGACCATGTGGTAGCTTTCATGGAGCATGCACTGGAAAAAGCACCTGCCAAGTCCTGACCATGTGGTAGCTTTCATGGGGCATGCGCTGGAATAAGCACCTGCCAAGTCATGACCATGTGGTAGCTTTCATGGGGCATGCACTGGAATAAGCACCTGCCAAGTCATGACCATGTGGTAGCTTTCATGGGGCATGCACTGGAATAAGCACCTGCCAAGTCATGACCATGTGGTAGCTTTCATGGGGCATGCACTGGAAAAAGCAACTGCCGAATCATGACCATGTGGTAGCTTTCATGGGACATGCGCTGGGATAAGCATCTGCCGAGTCATGACCATGTGGTAGCTTTCATGGGGCATGCGCTGGAAAAAGCACCTGCCAAGTAATGGCCATGAGGTAGCTTTTATGGGACATGCACTGGAATAAGCACCTGCCGAGTCATGACCATGTGGTAGCTTTCATGGAGCATGCACTGGAATAAGCATCTGCTGAGTCATGACCATGTGGTAGCTTTCATGGGGCATGCGCTGGAAAAAGCACCTGCCAAGTCATGGCCATGAGGTAGCTTTCATGGGGCATGCACTGGAATAAGCACACTCACAGAGAAAACACAAAAAGCCTTTGGATCTGCAAGCTCATACATCAGGCTCCGAGAACAGGCTTAAGGCCAGAAAATAAAAAAAAACAAAACCTTCATGGCTGCATTGTTATGCCATGACAAACTGAATTTTTTTCTGTGTCCTTTATAACAATTGTGTCTTCATTTTCAGTTTGTATATTTTAGTGAATTAAAATAACTGGCTTTGTATTTTTGTAACATTTATTACTGGCTTTCCAGGCTCTGCATTAATATATTTACTTATTACTTTATTCTGCTTGAACAGTTACCGGTTAGAAGCTGAGATAGCAACTTGCGGCTGACTGAAAAAAGCAGCAGAGACCACCCCCTTTCAAAGAGTGTGGTGTGTGTGTGTGGGGGGGGGGCACTGGTAAGGCATCAATCACTCTGCAGGCTGTATTATCAGTTTCCAGAGCACTATCATGAAGGCGTAGGATAGAGGCAACAAATATGTTGTGTTTGAGACAAATGTCATATGAAAAAGATGTCCTAGTAATGTAGAAGGAAGGTGATCAGATGCACTAATAATGACCTCAGTGTGACTAATATTCCAAATGCCAGATAGTCAGGCATAGCTGAGGAAAACATTGACTGGACAAATGTTACTCACTGCTGTGTGTGTGTGTGTGTGTGTGTGTGTGTGTGTGTGTGTGTGTGTGTGTGTGTGTGTGTGTGTGTGTGTGTGTGTGTGTGTGTGTGTGTGTGTGTGTGTGTGTGTGTGTGTGTGTGTGTGTGTGTGTGTACTTCCTAGTTGAGCTTCATAAGATGGGACATTCTGCCTCATACATCAGTAAGAATGTGGGCAAGCTTTCTAGAGCTGTGGAAGAGGTATTCACAGGATTGTGTTTGTATTTGAATGCACTCTTTTTCAAGTGCTGGAGATGTCAAAAGAGGAAGATGGAGTGCACGAGTAAGGTAGGTGTGGGTTTTGTTTTTTAATGCTGAAACATTCGGTTATAATGACCATAAAGAGTCATACCTGGATGTTATATGATTTTGTGGTGCCCTACAAATCCTTGTTCATCAATGCCCCTTTGACGGAACGTTTATGTTTGTTCTCAAGGTTAAGAACACTTTATCCAGATGTAAAAAGGATGAAAATATCTCATCTGCCATGGATGTACATTTTTCCATGCCCCAAAGATCCTTTTCCAGGAATCAGTGAGGTACTGAAAAAATGTGGTTCAAGAAATCCCAGGGTCCTTTCCATGAGTCATGTGGAGGAGCTCCAATAGCAGACTCTGACCTCATGGCAGAGATGGTCCACAGAACCAAGGGTCTAGAGATTCCTTTTTTGACAGACCTGATTGTCCCTGTCTGGAGGTAACCAGGGGTCGATTATCCCTGCGGCAGAGTGCTAGGCGAGCGATTACAACAGATACGTGGGTGCAGAGAATCATTTCCACAGGTTGTGTGATAAAAATCCCTGATGTTCCAGCCAGTCAGAGGAACAAGCAGCAATTCAAATACAAAAGCTGCTAGAAAAAAGAGTGATCCAACAAGTCCCACCAGACCAGATAGAATACAGAACTTACCCAACAGGGGACTGCAGGCCAGTTTTGAATCTGAACAACTTGAACAAATGAGTTCACTGCACCAAGTTTTGGATGGTCATGATTCAGTCATTCTCCCATTCTTTGACAAGGATGACTTGATGAGCTCAATAGACCTTCAGGATGCATACTTATCATCATCATCTTTCGGCTGTTCCCGTTAGGGGTCACCACAGCAGATCACCTGTTTCCATTTCTTCCTGTCCTCTGCATCTTGCTCTGTCACACCAACCACCTGCATGTCCTCTCTCACCACATCCATAAACCTTATCTTAGGCCTTCCTCTTTTCCTGTTACCTGGTAGCTTCATCCTTAGCATCTTTTTCCCAATATACTCAGCATCCCTCCTCAGCACATGTCCATACCAACGTAATCGTGCTTCTCTGGCTTTGTCTCCAAACCTTCCAACCTAGGCTGACCCTCTAATATACTTATTCCTAATCATGTCCACCCTCGTCACACCCAGTGCAAATCTTAACATCTTTAATTCTGCCACATCCAGCTCAAGCTCCTGCCTTTTTGTCAATGCCACTGTCTCCAACCCGTATAACATAGTTGGTCTCACTACCCTCTTGTAGACCTTCCCTTTCACTCTTACAAGTACTTGTCTGTCACAAATCACTCCTGACACTCTTCTCCACCCACTTCATCCTGCCTGTACTCTCTTCTTCACCTCTCTTCCACACTCACCGTTACTCTGAACTATTGACCCCAAGTATTTAAACTCATCCACCTTCGCCACCTCTACTCCTTGCATTCTCACCATTCCTCTATCCTCCCTCTCATTCATACACATATATTCTGTCTTAGTCCTACTGACCTTCATTCCTCTTCTCTCTAGAGCATATCTCCACCTCTCCAGGGTCTCCTCCACCTGTTCCCTACTCTCACTACAGATCACAATGTCATCTGCAAACATCATAGTCCACGGGGACTCCTGTCTGTTCTCGTCTCTCAACCTGTCCATCACCATAGCAAATAAGAAAGGGCTCAGAGCTGATCCTTGATGTAACCCCAACTCCACCTTAAACGCATCCGTCACTCCCACCGCAGACCTCACCTCTGTCACACTACCCTCATACATATCCTGTACCACTCTTAAATACTTTTCTGACACTCCTGACTTCCTCATACAATACCACACCTCCTCTCTAGGCACCCTGTCATATGCTTTCTCTGTCTACAAACACACACTGCTACTCCTTCTGACATTCTCTGTACTTCTCCATCAACACTCTCAGAGTAAAGATCGCATCTGTAGTGCTGTTTCCTGGCATGAAACCATACTGCTGATCACTAATCATCATGTCCCTTCTTAACCTTGCTTCCACTACTCTTTCCCATAACTTCATGCTGTGACTGATCAGTTCAATCCCTCTGTAGTTACTACAGCTCTGCACATCACCCTTATTCTTAAAAATCGGTACCAAAACACTTTTTCTCCATTCTTCAGGCATCCTCTCACTTTCCAAGATTTCATTAAACAATCTGGTTAAAAACTTCATTGCCATTTCACCTAAACACCTCCATGCTTCCACAGGTATGTCATCTGGACCAACAGCCTTTCCGTTCTTCATCCTCTTCATAGCTATCCTTAGTTCCTCCTTGCTAATCCACTGCACTTCATGATTCACTATCCGCACATCATCCAACCTTCTCTCCCTCTCATTCTCTTCATTCATCAACCCCTCAAAGTACTCTTTCCATCTCCTCAACACACTCTCCTCACTTGTGAGTATGTTTCCCTCATTATCCTTTATCACCTTTACTTACTGCACATCTTTCCTAGCTCGGTCCCTCTGTCTAGCCAATCGGTGGTACAGGTCCTTTTCTCCCTCTTTAGTGTCCAACCTTTCATACAACTCTTCACATGCCTTATCCTTAGCCTTCGCCACCTCTCTCTTTGCCATGCACCTCATCTCCTTATACTCCTGTCTACTTTCTTCATCTCCCTGACAGTCCCACTTCTTCTTTGCCAACCTCTTTCTCTGTATACTCTCCTGTACTTCCTCATTCCACCAGCATGTCTCCTTGTCATCCTTCCTCTGTCCAGATGTGATACCAAGCACCTTTCTAGCCATCTCCCTTACTAGCTCTGCTGTAGTTACCCTGCTATTTGGTAACTCTTCACTGCCACCCAGTGTCTGCCTTAACTCATCCCTGAACTCCACCTCACAATTACCCTTTTTCAATTTCCACCACTTGATCCTTGGTGCTGCCCTCACACTCCTCCTCCTCCTCTTCTTGATAACCAACGTCATCCTACAAACCACTATCCTATGCTGCCTAACTACACTTTCTCCAGTCACCACTTTACAGTCTCCAATCTCCTTCAAACTGGCCCTCCTACATAAGATATAATCCACCTGTGTGCATCTTCCTCCACTCTTGTATGTCACCCTATGCTCCTCCCTGTTGTTAAAATACATATTCACCACAGCCATGTCCATCCTTTTCGCAAAATCCACTACCATCTGACCTTCTGCATTCCTTTGTTTAACACCATACCTACCCATCACTTCCTCATCCCCTCTGTTCCCTTCACCAACATGCCCATTGAAGTCTGCTCCAATCACTACTCTCTCACCCTTGGGTACAGTCATCACCACTTCATCCAATTCACTCCAAATATTTTCTTTCTCATCCATTGCACACCCAACTTGTGGAGCATATGCACTAACAACATTCATCATTACACCATCAATTTCCAGCTTCATAAACATCACTCTATCTGACATTCTTTTCACCACCAAAACACTCTCAACATACTGTTCCTTCAGAATAACTCCTACGCCATTTCTCCTCCCATCCACACCATGATAAAACAATCTGAACCCACCTCCGATACACCCAGCCTTACTCCCCTTCCATCTGGTCTCTTACACACACAATATATCAACCTTCCTTCTGTCCATCATATCGGCTAGCTCTCTCCCTATACCAGTCATACTGCCAACATTCAAAGTTCCGACCCTCACTACCAGTCCTAGCCTTTCTCCTCTCTTCCTGCCTTTGGCCATGTCTTCCACCTCTTCTCCTCCTTTGGCCAACAGTAGCCCAATTTCCGCCAGCACCCTGTA
>NC_056751.1:773754710-773799710 GCF_019279795.1 Protopterus annectens
CCTCCACCGAGCTGTACAAGCCCTTCGGAGCCAGAAGAAGCAGACCTGTTGATCGTGGAGCCTTTGGAGTCGAGACCTGCTCCAGTGTCCTTGGCTCCATCCACTCTGATATCCTCAGTGACAACCGGGGACTCTAGGAGTCGGACCTCTCCACTCGGATCTGGGGAGGATAGTCAAACCGACTTGTCAGTGCCGGCTCTTCCTCTCGGGGCTCTAGCTCGGATGAGCTCGGCTCCTACCTCCAGCTCGGAGCCCACTGCCTCGGTGCGGGAGGGTTTGACTGTTCCTTCGGATCTGTCAATTCCTTCCCATCAGAGCCGTGGTGCCTTCGACGCCATGAGGAGAGCTTTGTCCCCCAAGACATCCTCAACTTCAGGCCTTGCTTCCTCATCCCCTAAAGCGCCTGTGTCTGCTTCTGCTTCCATCATCCAGGCTAAGCATAGAGACCCAGAGCCTCAGGTAGCCCCACAGGGTGCCCCCTGCTCTTCAGAGACCTCCCCAGATGCTCTTTAGGGTACAGTAGATGCAGGTGCCTCTGATAAAGTTGCTGCCCAGCTTTCTACCCTAAATTCTATTGTCAGCTCATCTATGCGTCTCATATTCTATGCAGCTGATGGAACGAGTAGGGCAGCAGGTACAGGAATCGCTCGTAGAAGACATTCCTGGATGCGCTTGTGTTTCTTCACGGAGCCCTTCAAGTCATCCTTCGTAAACACTCCTTTTGATGGCTCATCCCTTTTTGGGCCTAAAGTGAAGGAAACCTTGACCAGGTGTGAACAGGAGGGAAAGACTCTGTCTGCTGTCAGAGTCCGTTTTTCCACCCCTACCGACCTTATCCCAAAGGTCAAAGGGGAGGGAAAATGTGGTTTCGGAAAGCCCAAGGAATCTTTCAGGACACATGTGGTGAACCCCCCTCCAAGGGCAGAGGAGGGGGTAATAGTGGAAAACACCGCCCTCGCAGCAGAGGGGGTCTGCAACATCAGGATGACAAAGATTACTTCTCTGGACAACCCTACCAGCGCTCCTGAAAGGAGGCCCGACTGTCCTGCTCTAGAGGCAGTTGGGTGTCACTTATCTTTGTATCCAGACACCTGGCAAAAATAGCAAAAGACAGCCAGGTCCAAAGTATCATTTCCAGAGGTTACTTCATTACCTTTGCCACAACCCCCCTCCGTCCATAAGGAGAATTGCAGACGTTCCACCCAGTTACAGGGAACAAGCAACTATAAAGGTCTGAACGTTGCTAGAAAAAGAGTCATCCAGCCAGTCCCAGCAGACCAAACAGTATCCGGAACTTACTCATGATTATTTTTGGTTCCAAAGAAAACAGGGGACGGGAGACCCATTTTGGACCTCAGCAGACTCGACCAATATGTAAAGAAAGAGAAGTTCCGGATGGTCACGTTTCAGTCTATACTTCCCTTCTTAGGAAAAGACAATTGGATGTGCTCGATAGATCTCAAGGATGCGTACTACTACATAAATATGGCCAGACCATCCAGACATCACCTGCATTTCCGGCTAGGAGCCAATCATGTTCTGTTTCGAACTCTGCCCTTTGGTCTCACTACAGCCCCCAGAGTGTTCACCAACTGCATGGCAGTGGTCACAGCTCACCTGAGACGTCTAGGATTCCAGGTGTTTCCATGCCTAGATGATTGGCTCCTTACCACCACCACCACCAGGCATCAGCTTATTCAGGCAAGGGAGTACACTCTGTCACTCTGCAGTCATCTAGGCATTACAGTCAACTCAGAAGAGTCTGCCTTGTCGCCATTGCAGCATATAGTTTTTATCTGGGCAGCGCTAGACACCTCAACCACCACTCTAAGGCTACCAATAGAAAGAGTGTTTCTTCTTCGTCAGCATGTCAGCACATTGGCATCGAAAGAAAGAGCACCAGCTTCAGACGTTCTGAAAATATTGGGTATGATGGCTGCAGCAATCTTAGCCATACCATTAGCAAGAATGCATATGTGGATCCTTCAATGGCTGTTGTTCACTCAGTGGTCTTACCAGGGACTACCCATGGACCACACAATATTGATTACAAGCTCTTGCAAGAAAGACCTCCAGTGGTGGTTGACGTCTCTTCATGTCACCATAGGACGCCCCTTTGTTCTACCCCCTCCAGTAGCCATTGTGACCACGGAAGCTTCCCTGATAGGGTGGGGGGGGCATTTTCAGGGTAAGACTGCTCAAGGCACATGGACCGATCAGGAGTCACACTTGCATATCAATGTTCTGGAGATGAGAGCAGTACGTTTGGCATTGCAGTACTTCCAGGACTCTCTTCCTCTAGGAACGATTGCGATTCATACAGACAATATGTCAATAGTCTGGTACTTGAACAAGCAAGGGGGAACCAGATCTTACCCCCTTTGCCAAGAAGCCCTCAGAGTTTGGCAGTGGGCTGTTTCCACCCAGCGCTTTCTGTTGGCAACGCACATCCCGGGGAGATCCAACATGATAGCAGACAAACTAAGCAGGGCAATCCTATTGCCACACGAGTGGTCCCTCAAGAAAGAGATTGCGGACAGGATTTTCTGCAAATGGGGCCAGCCTTGCTGCAACCTTTTTGCCAGTCACATCAACACAAAATGCAGAAGCTACTTTGCCGTGATCCCCCCCCTCCCCCAGGAGAAGCCCCGAGGGACACACTTGTACACGATCGGCCCCCGGGTCTCCTCTATGCATTTCTACCAATACCATTGATACCCAAGGTTCTACAGAAAGCACATTCCCTGGGAAGGACCATCATTCTTATAGCCCCTCATTGGCCTCAGCAGATTTGGTTCCCATTCCTTCAACATCATCTCTTGGAGGATCCCTGGATTCTGGACCCAGTTCCAGACCTTCTGACACGCCCATCGGGGGACCTTCATCCCTCTCTGCAGTCATTGAAGCTGACAGCTTGGCAGCTCCAGTTCCCCTCATAGCCAGGTTTCATAACCTTTCCATTGAGACAGAACATATCCTTTTGTCTTCTCATAAGCCATCCACTAGAAGATTATATCTTAGTAAGTGGAAGAGATTTTCCATATGGGCCTGTAAGCATAATGATCCTTACCAAGCCTCCATGACATCCATACTAGAATTCTTGACTGTGATTTTTAACAAAGGAGTGGCAGCAGCAACATTTTGAGTCCAGTTGGCTGCTATATCTAATTTTCATCTTGGGATTTTGGGTTAAATGTCATGTCCCACAAGTTATCCAAAGCCTTTCTCAAGGGGACATTTCATATGAGACCCCCTGTGAAAACTCCCTATTCTCCATGGAATCTAAATTTTATGCATTCACGTATAATTCTCCCTCCATCTGAACCAGCATCATCTTGTGATCACAGATATTTGTCGTGGAAAACCATATTTCTGGTAGCTATTACTTCTGCCTGTAGAGTGTCAGAACTTCAAGCTTTATCTGTCAGCCCTCCTTATTTGGTTTTTCATGCTCATGGAGTGTCTGTTAGGACAAACACCTCCTTTTTGCCCAAAGTTTGTTCAAAAATGAATATCAACCAAGTCATTGAGTTACCAGTCTTCTTCCCTAATCATTCCAACAATTTAGAGTATATGCTGCACAAACTTGATGTTCACAGACAACTCAGATTTTATTTGGATAGAACAAAAGATTTCAGGAAATCAGACCAGCTCTTTGTTTCATTCTCTGAATCCAGGAAAGGTAGAGCAGTGGCTAAAACAGCTCTGTCTAAATGTTTATCTGATTGTATCACGTTTGTCTTTTCGGCTGCTAATTTGCCTTTGCAACACAAGATTAAAGCTCACTCAGACAGAGCAGTTTCTACATCTTTTGCGTTCCAAGCCAAATTGCCCCTTGATAACATTTGTGCAGCAGCCACTTGGTCAAAACCTCATACCTTTATCACTCATTACAAAGTTGATAAGGCCTCCAGGGACAGGGCTTCCTTTGGGTCCACAGTCCTGAAAAATGTACTCCCGTGAGCCACCCGAGATTGATGGTGCTTGGGACGCCACCCATCAGTTAAGAATGAATGCCGAGATTGAACAACTTCAGATTAAGAAGTTATGCACTCACCATAACGTTCCATCTGAGTTGTTCATCTCGCCTTCATTCTTACGTCCCTCCCTCCTTCCCCCTCCTGGCTGATAGCTGACCTAGATGTTGGTCTCATCCTGGTTGCGCAATTTCTTCTTCCTTTCCATAGGAAGATAGATATATTATATAGTTATAGTACATGCAGCAAACAAGATCTGAGGTAATTCACAGTGCATCATGGGATAGGGGCTTGGCCTTGAGCTACTGGAACACCTCGAGCTTTGTGTGTGGCTGTATCGGAGCCGAATCCATCAGTCAAGAATGAAGGCGAGATGAACAACTCACGTGGAACATTATGGTGAGTACATAACTTCTTATGTATTGTCATTTGATTACTGGTAATGTCTGACTGGGTAGGAACACATTTTTGTAGGAGGCCCAGAGAGAAATGATCCGAAGTATTACAAAAACATGTTAAGAATGATAATTTTATAATCTTCAAAAATAATAGAAACACATCTACAGTTTAAATAGTTATATCAAATTCGTTATAATGTGAAAACATTAGTTAAGAATAGATACAACTTTTATGTAACAAAGATTAATATTTAGAGAACTTTTAGCCAGTTTAGAGAAATCAAAGTTCCTATAATATATAATACAAACAGTAAATGCGATATAAAGTGAGAGAAAAAAACAGAGTTATGGCACATTTAGATGGGGTCGGGAGAGAGACTGCTTGAAATTAGGAAGTAAATGAAGAAGGGGAGTAAGGAGATGTAAGGTATGAATAGGTACTTGTTCACATTTAGAGATACAGTTTATCCTGGTGTTGAGCAAGAGCAGAACCAGATTTTGGCTAAGAAGTCTTTCAGAATGGTTTTGAAGGACAGGAAGGAGGTCATTGGCCTGATGGATACAGGAAAGGAGTTCCAGGCCTTGGCAATATGGTATGAGTGCAAGCAAAACATAACAGATTTCATAGTTTAGGAGTTTTTGATCATTACCTTATAATGACCCAGTGAAAATACAGCTGTGTAGAGTGTTATTTAGTGCTGGACAAACAGATGTGGTCTGGATAATTTTATACGTGGTATGAAGCTGTGTATGTGTTAGCTGTTGGGGGAGTTCTAACCAGTTTAGGCTTTTTAGTGCTATACAGTGGTGGGTTAGGCTTTTTAGTGCTATACGGTGGTGGGTTCTGAAGGGGGTATTTGCTGCACATGTAGGCACTTTATTTTAGCATTGTTCAAATTTTGATTTTTGTGATTCCTGGAGTTCAGTAAGGATGGGAGCACATAACGTAGTGAGGGGAGAAGATAGTGACAAGTTTAGTTTTAGTTGCATTGGTGAGAAAGTTGTTGACTTTGTAAATCTTTCCTAGTTTTTGGTGAGTTTTTTTAAATGGAATTGTGTATATATAGGTCATATTTAATACTATCATCCACTAGCATACCTGGTAATTTGCTATGAGAAGTGACGCCAATGGTTGCATTATTAACAGAGAGGACAAATAAACCAAACAGAACAAACTTGCCAAGTATGTCACCAGTTACCTGAAAAATGGCAGTTGGAAAAGAAAAACACAGGAACTTGTAGTAAAAACCTATTCAGGTCAGCTTTATTCAGCTAAACATGGTACACGCATTAACACCTTATTTAACACTGCGTTTTTGTTTTACCCAACTTCTTCAGATGCCAAATAAACACAACCTGTCAATGTCCTATTTTATATGCACCCAATTAATGTTGTGTCCAATAAAATCAACTCTCCAATCAAATCCCATTTAAGTAAATCACCTTACTGTGTAAAGTAAAAAACAGCTGTGCTTTTTATATATAAAAACATCATAAATAAAACAGTGTGTATAAAACAATCTAAACATTTGTCATTTAAACATTTCAACATGAAAATACTATGTTAATACTTTTATTTGCATCTGTAAAAATAATCTAATATGTTGCATATCTTAAAATATTATGTTAAGGCTGAAAGTGGGACTTTACCAGTAAACAAAGATGTGATACGGGCTAGTGCCAGCATAGCCAGCTGGAGTTCTGTAAAGAATATGTCCTTTGAATATCAAACTGAGTTCTACAAGATGCTTGTGCTACGAATGTATTAGAACTGTATGGCATTTGAATATCAAACCAATTTGTACAGATGCTTGTTACAAATGTATTAAAACTCAAAATCAAAATGTGTTTGTAAAGTTGTTAATGTTAAAAAATGTATTAACAGTGGGTCTTGCTGGACAGAGAAGGAATATAGATATGAGACTGTACGTATATATGTTAGCAAAGAGCACTGGAAGAGAAGGGGTTAAATAGCTAGCTTACTTCTTACTTTAAGAAAAATACTGTTAATTGGACCACCTGTTGGGCCATGGAAGTGCTTATCTCACAGCTCTAACACCAGAGATGGCATGTCTGGAAGAAACCTTTGTTCATTAGCTCATTAAAAAAAAGGGAAGCCCCAGGCACTGCCATAGACATTAACAAAACTTTAGATATACATCTTATCACATGTACACTAACATCCTGTCTCAAGCTTCAAAGGGGAATAGTGTGAGAACCTAGAGTCAGGTGACCAGTTGAGGTCACTCTGCCAGCCATCTTGGAAATTTTACATATTTCAAAGTGAAAGCTCTCAGTATTGAGTATTATGTCTTGGGTCTGACAACAAGAAGGACCATTCACCACATCTTCTGCCTTCCTCTATTAAGTACGTAGATAATAGTAATTGCCCTAGTTTCTGTCAGGAAACTATAGTGAGGCTTAGTTTAAATGTTGTTTTTCTTTATTTGTTTTTGTCTGTCCATCAGTGTTACTTCAATATTTCCTGTGATTTGAACTATGTGGTTTATCATAAATATATATTCAGTATTTTCATGTTATTTTATTATTCATTATTAAATATATTTAAAACTTTTATTGTGGCTGGCCCTTTTAGAAAGTATTTAACCTTTGAGAGTGATCATATTTATTTGGTGATACTGTGTGTGCCACTCCTAAAGGCCTACCTGCCTTTGTGAACTACTACCATTTATATTAGTATTAATATCACACAGTATAACTGAACACCCTTTATTAATGGCCTTGGAGTAGCTGATTGTGGAGTGCCTGGTGGCAGTGATTAATACCTTATACTCTAGCTAGAAGAGGGCACAGCAGGTAAATCTGTGCCAGCCTTTCCCAGATGTGGGTGCATGTGTGTAATCAAATCTCACAGCATGTGTGTGTCAGCTACTTGGAGCAGGGACATGAAGCACTGTTTTCACAGAGAGGGTGCTGGAGGACTTCTCTTGTACAGTCGGATTAGGATCTAATCCTACACCTCTACTAATGGGGAGTCTTACTGGGGACCTTGAGGGAGCAGATAGAGAGATCCAGACCATAGGCTGAGTGTATTCCCTGTGTGCCCTTAAGGGAAATTATGCTTGATGCCGAGGGGTCTGCATCTGGAAATACTGAGTGTATCCGTTTGTATTCCAAGTGAATGCCCCTCTCCCATGTCAGTGGTGATGATTCAGGCCCCTTGATTACTGGCCCAGTGTGGGGACATCACATATTACCATACTAGTGAGCAGTGGTGTGGATGTTGAACATCTGTAGCCTGTAAGCAGCTGTCACAAAAGGAGTTTCTAGTTTCAGCAGCCACAAGGTCGACATTCAGAGTTTCATATCAAAGTAGCTTTATTTATTTACTTTTTGTTAGCTTAGTCAGGGAGAGCAGGCAAAGATGCCAGCAGAGGATTATGGCAAGTTGACAAATAACCAGTTGGCCAAGGTACACAAAGTCAAAGGAATGGTGTATGCCAACGTGACTAAAGAGGAAATGATTTCAGCCTTATTCACAACTCAGACCAGCATCCAGGAGGATAACCAGTCTGTTGATGGGAATTTGCAGTCCTCATAAACAAGACAGTTCAGCTTTTCCTCCAAGGACTTAAAAATCCATCTGGAGTTAGAGAGACATGAACTAGAGGCCAAATATTTGGAATTAGAATCAGCAGAGACTGCAGTATTTGGAGGCTGAAGAAAAGTAGAAACAGATAGATTAGAATCAGCAGAGAGATTGCAGCATTTGGAGGCTGAAGAAAAGGACAAACAGATGGATTAGAATCAGCAGAGAGACTGCAGCATTCGGAGGCTGAAGAAAAGGAGAAACAGATGGTATTAGAATCAGCAAAGGGACTGCGGTGTTTGGAGGCTGAAGAAAAGGAGAAACAGATGGAATTAGAATCAGCAGAGAGGCTGCGGCATTTGGAGTCTGAAGAAAAGGAGAAACAGATGGAATTAGAATCAGCAGAGAGACTGTGGTGTTTGGAGGCTGAAGAAGATAAGAAACAGATGGAAGTAGAATCAGCAGAGAGACTGCGGCATTTGGAGGCTGAAGAAAAGGAGAAACAGATGGAATTAGAATTAGCAGAGGGACTGCGGCATTTGGAGGCTGAAGAAAAGGAGAAACAGATGGAATTAGAATCAGCAGAGAGACTGCAGCATTTGCAGGCCGAAGAAAATGAGAAGCAGTGTCAACATGAGAGGGAGTTGCTGACTCTTCACCAGGGTCATAGAGGTAATGGGAAGGGAATAAATGAACCCCAGAAGCAACAAAGGTCAGTAAATTTCTTCCACAATTTACAGAGTGTGATAATTTTGATAGTTTTATTCATATATTTGAAAGCGTATGTAAACAGTATAATGTTGACCAAGAGCTCTGGGTGCAGCTCCTGACCCCCTTACTCCATGGTAAAGCTGTAACTACTGTTTCTAAATTGTCTGATACTGATTGCTTAAACTATGATACTGTTAAAAATGTTTATTGGAATGTTTTAAGTTAACACTTAAGCTTACACAACAAAGCTTCACGAGCATGGCTGCAAAGCAGATGAAAGTATATGTGATTATACTGCTGAACTGAGCACTTATTTTCATTGGTGGGCGAGTGGGTGTCAGGTCACCACTTTTCAAGGGCTGGCAGACTTTTCGGTGAGGGAACAAGCCCTTAGCACTTTGCTTGAGGGCATGAGAATCCAGTTGGCAGACAGGGAATGCAACTCTGTAGATGAGATGGGAAAAAAGGGGATCTCTACTTACCAAGCAGGGCAACACTGCACAGGAAGGGGATACCCACTGCTGCACATGGATATAAGGGAACCCATAAGGGGGTAACCTAAACCACCTCAACAGAGTTCACCAGTAACGGAGGAAGCCACTAGTTCAGTTACATGGCCCGGGTCTATGTTCAGATGTTTTAAATGTAACCAGTGGGGCCATGTAACAAACAGATGTCCACAGAGGTAGGGTGGGTAGCCAGCAAGTGGGAATAACAGAATGTCAGCGGTAAGTTGTCAGGAGACAACAGGGGTACCAAACTGCCACCAGAGTTTGTATCTGTCCTGGTGGATGGAAAACAGGCCACTGCCAAGAGAGACATAGCCTCTGATATAACCATTGTGAAGCCTGCAGCATTAAAGAGGAGCAGCACTTGTTTGGGCAGCCCACTCCAGTCATACCCTTACGAGGAGTCCGGTTCACCTTGATTGGTAGGGTTGAAAAAGAAGCAAGCAAGTAGGTGTGTCTGAGGATATCCCTGCAGATGTTTTGATAAGGAATGATTTTGATAATGCAGTACCTTGTGTGCATGCAGTGACAACGCAGTCAGGCTTGAAGACAGGCATGTGGGTCTGGGAGCCTGGGGGAGGCCCAGAGAGACTGCACCCCTGATGCCAGGGCTAGTGATGTGGCTACTTCAGGGAGGAGCTACCCTGTAGATGTGAGCCTGAAGATGAGCCACAGCTGTTGGTAGGTACTGATGTTCCCTTGGACAGTGTGACTGCAAGGGCAGAGATGAGTGGTAGTATCCAGGCTGACAGCGAGGCACAACTGTCAGAAGATACCAGACTTCCAGTGGAAGGGGAGCTGAGAAAAGTCACAAAGATAGAGTTGAGACAGGCTCAGCTCTACATTGCAAGGCTTGAAGGGAGGTAGCTAGGGAGGTATCTGATTCTCAAGGAAAAGGGAGTCTGTATACTGGTATAAAGGGTTACTGTATAGAGAGTGGAGCCCTGAGGGAGAGCTAGAAGGTGAGGTAATACAGCAGTTGATAGTGCCCAGAGCCTATCATCTGGCACTTCTAGCCATAGCTCATGACATTTATTTTACAGGTCATATGCGCATAAAGCGTACCAAGAGATGTATTATGCAGAACATTTATTGGCCTGGGATTGCCAGGGATGTAACCGGATACTGCAGGATCTCTGAGCAGTGCCACAAAGTAGGCAAGGCAGGAGACCAGGTCAAAGTTCCTTTGATGCCTTTGGCTGCAATTCAGGAGCCATTTCGTAGGGTAGCTATGGATATTGTGCAGCCTCTGAGTACCCCAAGTTCGATAGGGCAGAGGTATATCCTAGTGGTAGTAGATTATGCTACTAAATACCCTAAGGCAGTGGCTCTGTCCTCCATCGAGGCCGAGAAGGTGGCAAATGCTTTGCTAGAGATTTTCAGCAGGATACATTTCTCAAAATACTGACTGACAGAGGTGCAAATTTCATGTCAGTCCTGCTGTCTTTACTATGGAAGCACTGTGGGGGTGAAGCACCAAAAGACCACACCCTACCATCCCCAGACTAATGGTGTTGTGGAGAGGTTAAACTCTACACTAAAGACCATGCTATGGGCATTTGCGGACCAGTTTGAGAGAGAGTTAGACAAATATTTGCTCCAAGAAGCCACAGTTTTTTTCAACCTTTGAGTTGCTGTATGGGCATAGGGTGTGGGGACCCTCAGATTGTATGTGTGATGAGTTGGAGGGTGAGTGTGAATCCCACAAGGAGTCTTTTGTGGCATATGTCCTAAACCTCAAGACAATGCTTAGGGAGTTCATGTGCTTGACCAGGAAGAACCTGTCAGGAACCCAACAGCAGGAAAAAGGTCTGTTATGACATACATTCTTAAGCCAAAGAGTATGCTGTGGGACAGCAGGTTATGGTGCTCATTCCTTTCAGACACAAGCTGCCAACAGCTTAGGAGGGACCCTTCAAAGTGGTAAGGAAGGTCAGTGATATTAACTACATGGTAGAACTGCTTCGCAGGAGGCAGGGGCACAAATTGTACCATGTTAACATGATGAAGTTTCACCATGCTAGGGAGGCTGTTGTGCTGAGTATTTGTAGTGGATGGCAGGAGGAGTCTGAGAGGGATCTGGTGGCTGGTCTCTTCAATGAGGATCAAACTGACACCTCAGTAGAATGGGGTAGCAATGTCCCAGCAGCTCTTCCCAACCCAGATTTGTGAGATCTGAGCAGTGTTAGGAGTTTGGGGACCTGTTCACTGGAAGCCAGGATGCACCCACCTGGTACAGCACCATGTAGATACAGGGCCCCAAAGACCTGTCAAGCAGGCCCCGTACAGGGCGCCTGAGTGAGTCAGACAGACTCTGAGGGAGGAGATAATTGGAGATGTTAGAACTGGGAGCAATCCAGGAGTCCAACAGTCCCTGGCTCTCCCCAGTGGTGCTGGTGCCAAGGAAGGATGGCAGCACAAGGTTCTTTGTGGACTACAGAAGACTAAATAGTCACACAGAGTCAGATGCCTACCCCATGCCTAGGATAGATGGAGCCTTAGAGAAGCTGGGTGGGATTAAGTATCTGACCAAGGGCTACTGTCAGGTGCCCTTGACTCCCAACGCTAGAGAGAAGTCAGCCTTTGTGACTCCTTTCTGCTTGTATGAGATCACGAAGATGCCCTTTGGGATGAAAAACCCCCCAACAACTTTCCAAAGGTTGATAGATTGTATCTTAGCAAAAGCAGGCAATTATACCCTTCCTTACTTGGATGATACTGCCATCTACAGCCATCCCTGGCAAGAACACCTTCAGCATGTCAGGGAGGTACTGGGCAGACTGCAGAGGGTAGAGTTGACCATTAAGCCCAGTAAGTGTCAGGTGGGTATGGCAGAGTTCTCCTACCTGAAACATAGAGTGGGGAGTGATAACATCAGGCCAGAACCTGCCATTGTGGAAGCCATTCAGGCATGGCCTGCCCCTGTTACCAAAAAGTAGGTGAGGACATTCTTAGGGACAGTGAGGTAACATCAAGCCAGAAGCTGCCATTGCGGAAGCCATTCAGGCATGGCCTGCCCCTGTTACCAAAAAGTAGGTGAGGACATTCTTAGGGACAGTGGGGTACTGCACAAAGTTGTCCCCAATTATAGTACAATAGCTGCTCCCCTCACAGACCTGAAAAGGAAAAACAGGCCAGATAAGATAGTGTGGACCCCAGCATGTGAGCAACCATTCCAGAAGCTTAAAGGAGCTTTGGGAGGACCCCCTGTGTTACCCAGTCCAGATTACAGCAAAGAATGTGTTGTGCTGGTAGATGCAACAAACCATGGGGCGGGGACTGTACTTAGCCAGGTTTCCTCGAGAGGAGAAGAGCACCCAGTGGTATATCTCAGACATAGACTCCAACCCAGGGAGGAATATTATGCAGCTGTAGAAAAGGAATGTCTAGCCATACTATGGGCACTGCAGAAACTTCAGCCATATAGGTATGGAAGAAAATTCACCGTAGTTACAGAGCACAGTCCCTTAACATGGATACAGAGAGCTAGACAGCAAAATGCCAAGTTATTAAGGTGGAGCTTAGGATTACAGGAATATGACATGACAGTACAACACAGTAGTAGGGTCAGCAATGGGCGCTCAAGATAGGGAACCGGGGTAACATATTCTCAGATAGGCTTATTTCTCTCAAGCCATGTTTCTCAAGGTCACTTGAAAAACTAGCTTGAGTCTTCGAAGAGGGGAGAGATGTGATGATATGGGCTAGTGCCAGCATAGCCAGTTGGAATTCTGTAAAGAATGGTATAGCCTTTGAATATTAAATTGAGTTATACAACATGCTTGTGTTTACAAATGCATTAGAACTGTGTGGCATTTGAATATCAAGCTGATTTGCACAAAGCACAAATTCTTATGTTACAAATGTATTAGTACTGTATGGCGTTTGAATACCAAACTGATTTGTATAGATGCTTATGTCATAAATGTATTAGAACTGTGCGGCATTTGAAAATCAAAATGTGTTTGTAAAGTTGCTAGTGTTAAAAAAATGCATCAACAATGGGTCCTGCTGAACAGAGAAGGAATATACACGTGCGACTGTATGTATATATGTTAGCAAAGGACACTGGAAGAGAAGGGGTTAAACAGCTACCTTACTTCTTACTTTAAGAAAAATACTGTTAATTGGACCACCTGTTGGACCATGGAAGTGCTTATCTCACAGCTCTGAATAAGACCATAGACGGCATGTCTGGAAGAAGCCTTTGTTCATCAGTTCAGTAAAAAGAAGGGAAGCCCCAGGCACTGCCATAAACATTACCAAAACTTTAGATATGCATCTTATCACATTTATGATAACATCTTGTCTCTAGCTTCAAAGGGGAATAGTGTGAGAACCTAGAGTCAGGTGACCAGATGAGGTCACTCTGCCGGCCATCTTGGAAATTTTAGATATTACAAAGAGAAATCTCTCAGTATTGAATATTCTGTCTTAGGCCTGACAAGAAGAAAGACCATTCACCACATCATCTGCCTTGCGCTATTACGTAAGTAGAGAATAGTAATTTTTCTAGATTCAGTCAGGAAAATATAGTGAATCTTAGTTTAACTATTGTATTTCTTTGTCTGTCCATCAGTGTTATTTTCAATATTTCCTATGATTTGCACTGTCTACTGTAAATATATCTTCCACGTTTTAATGCTCTTTTATTATTTATTATTTAATATATTTAAACTTTTATTGTGGCTGGTCCTTTTAGAAAGTATTTAACCTTTGAGAGTGCTTATATTTATTTGGTAACACAGTGTGGGCCACTCCTGAAGGCCTAGATGTCTTGGTCACCTACCACCATTTGTATCAGTATTAATATTACACAGTATAATTGGACACCCTTTGTTAAGGGCCTTAGAGTAGATGAGTGTGGAGTATCTGGTGGCAGTGATAACTACCTTATACTCTGGGCAGAAGGGGACACAGCAGTGGTTGTGTTGTTGCCTCACAGCAAGAGGATCTCCAGTTTGATTCTCAGCTGGGATGCCTTCTCTGCAGAGTCTGCATGTCTTCCCTGCATTCGTGTGGGCTTCCTCTGCATGTCCAAATTACAAAGACATGCGTCTGGAGTGTTTCTTCCTGGGCCTCCACTGAAAATTGTCTCGTTTCAAGTCAGACTTTCCCGGTAAACAAATGTAAAATAAATAAAAATCTGTGCCAGCCTTTCCCATGTGTGTGTGTGCCTGTGTCTGTGTGTGTGTCTGTGAAAAATCAAATCTGTGAGTGTGTCTGTCAGCTGCTTGGGGCAGGGGCATGAAGCAGTGGTTTCACAGAGGGGGGTGCTGCAAGACTTCACTTGGACACTCGACTGAGGACCTAATCCTACAGCTGTTCCAGTGGTGAATCTTATTGGGGACCTGGAGGGAGACAGAGAGATCCAGACACTGGACTGTGTGTGTTCCCTGTGTATTCTTAAGGGAAATTGTGCTTGATGTAGAGAGGTCTGCATCTGGCAATACTGAGTGTATCCATTTGTATTCCAAGTGAACATCCCTCTCCAGTGTCAACGGTGAGGATTCGGGCTCCTTGATTACTGGCCCAGTGTGGGGATGTTACAAAAGACAAATAAACAAATACATGAGTGCTTGATCCCATGTTGTATGTTTTTTTTATGTATTTATTTATTTCAGTTTGGTGACCGGGGGGGGGGGTCCACTGGGCTCGAGAGCCCATTTTCAGTGGAGACCCGGGGAGAAAAGCTCCAACATTACATAGTAAAAACATTAGATATTGGAAAAAGGTTGCAATTCATGATACAGATACATAAGCTAAGCAAAATACAATTGATATAGTGGGTATAGAAAAGAATAGAGACTAACAGGTAAATTGGTAAGGCTTTAACATTATATAGTCGACATTGAGTTTGTGGATTAAGTAACTATTCAAAATTCAGACATGAACTGGTACATTGTTAAAGTTACACTTTACACAGTATGCATTAAGCATTCAGATAAAGTACCCCTCAGGATGCAGATACATAAGATAATCAAGTTATAGTAGCAATTGAGGGTTCAGACACTTTTGAGAACAGAGACATGAAGTGGTGCAAATACTTTGTAGAATAGAGACATGAGCTAGTACATTAATAATTTAACAGATAGGTCATATGTTGCAAGGAAAAAATTCCAGAGTTTATATAGAAAATGTGTCTCGTTTGGGTGCCAGAGCAGGTAAAAATGAAGGGAGAGGAGAACCGGGAATGAAAACTAAATAATATGTATGAAATGTACAAGAAATAATGCTGAAGACAATCATTTATAGAGGGGTTAAGTAGTAGGCAAAGGGGAAGTAGGGAAAATATGACTTAAATTGAGAAGAGAAGAAGGCTAGGTGGGTAAAGTGCAAAGGCTAGGTGGGTAAAGTGCAATTGCACTTCCACTTGGAGAATAAGTATGAATGGACATGTGATTTGAAGTTGTTAGTGTTTTCAATAGTTCGTAGAGAAGGAGGGAGAGAGTTCCATTTTTTGGCAGGGAGAAGGACAGGAGGTGCCGTCCAGCAGGGCGGGTTGGTTTGTAGACAGTGAGAAGGTTTAGGTGGGAAGATCTAAGTGGCCTGTTATGAGTGTAAGGTTGTAGAAAGGTGGAAAGAGCAGGGCATATGGTAGGGTTAAAGAATAGCTTATGGACAGTAGTAAGTTGGAGGTAGTTCAGATGGTTGGGAAGTTCTAGCCAGTTAAGAATGTGGAGGGCAGAGCAATGGTGGGAGGTGTGTTTGGCTTTTATGGCAAACTTGGAGATTTTATTGTAACAACTTTCCATTTTGGAAGAGATTGAGGCAGATAGGTTAGTTAGTACGGGTGCACCATGCAATAGAGTGGGGAGAAGGTAGGTGGTGGCAAGGGTTTGTCTAGTAGAAGGAGTGAGATGGTGGATGTTCCTATATAGTAGGCCAAGTTTTTGATGTTTTTTTTTTTGATGTTTAGATGAATATGTGTGTCAAATTTTAGGTGTTCATCTATGGTGACCCCAAGTAGTTTAGCATAGGGAACGATTTCTATAGTAGAATTTTTGTGGCTTCTGATTTGGAAAGAATTATTATCAGGTGGGCAGGATTTTGAAGGAGTGAAGAGTAGTATTTTAGATTTGTTAGCATTTAGAGCATTTTATCTATTCAAGCACATGTGTTGTCAAATCTGATGTAATCCAACCCAGCGCTCATTTCAAAGCTTATTGGATTCAGAGCTCCGGCTCCTGTCCTACCCATACTTCCCTAGATGGTAACTTAGATGCTGAGATCTCTTTTGCATCTTTAGCAGTACAGATGTGCACAAGAGCTCTCGTCAGCAGTGGGTTGTAATATTGTTATTGTTATTTTTGCATCTTTAGCAGTACAGATGTGCACAAGAGCTCTCGTCAGCAGTGGGTTGTAATATTGTTATTGTTACTTTTGCATCTTTAGCAGTACAGATGTGCACAAGAGCTCTCGTCAGCGGTGGGTTGTAATATTGTTATTGTTACTTTTGCATCTTGAGCAGTACAGATGTGCACAAGAGCTCTCGTCAGCAGTGGGTTGTAATATTGTTATTTTACTGTTATTATTTTCTTACTGCATCTCCTCTCCAACTGACAGTTTTTCCTCTCACCATCTATATTTAGTGGTTAAGTTTTGTTTAGTTTTCTCTAGTGTATCTTGGCATTGTTAGCCCTTAGGCCTTTGTCCTTCTCTCTCTCTCTCCTTCTTGCAACTTAAAAAAAAAAAACTTTTCCTCTGACTTTACTCTTATAGCTCTTTTCAGGATGTCTGAATTGACAGGGTTTAAAAAAGTGCTCAGTGTGGGCACAACCTTCCACTGCAAGACCAGCACTCCAGGTGTGTTTATCGTCTCTGTGCTGCCCACCTTGATGTGGAGTGCCAGTGTTGCACATCTTTCAGTGCTGGTTTTCTTAAACTAGAAAGGACAAGTTGGTTTAAAGGGGCTCTTTATGACACAGACAGGGGCTACCCCTTCACCATCTTCTACTTCAAAATGAGAGACGTCTAAGGCTCCAAAGAAGGAAAAAGATAAAGACAGAGAAGATAAGAGAGAAAAAGAAAGGAGGAAGTCTCTTCCCAAGTTTTCAAGAAAAGTTCTCTGAACCTGAAAGCCTTGGTTGGCCCAGATCACAAACTTCCTAGAAGGTTGAAACCTACACCATTTTGGGACCAATCTCCTCCCCACACCAGCTACTCACCAGGATGAGTGAGTTCCAGACTGCAATCACCAGTTTTACAAGAAAGAAGGTATTCATGACCATTTTCAATAACATCCACTCAGTTGACTAGTAGTCTGGTGGAGCTTGACGTCGATAGGAGGATGATGAGGTTTTTGAGGACATTGTTACAAATTGGGGTTATCACAGTACTACCTCCTGGGAAGATACTGAGAGTGGGCCAACATAGCCCCCCCCCTCCTTGCTGGAATCCATACCGATTCACCTTTTGAGTTTGGGTTTATTGGAACCAACTAGACATAGAGCAGCTTTATCGGCACAAAGCTGCTTACATTTTCGATACTGAATGCATCCCTCTGTGTCTCTTGACTCAGATGCCTTCAGGCTAAGATGAGACTCAGAGCCATAGTTTTTGGCCAAGTTCTGAGGGTGTTGACACCAAAGTTTTCTGAGCCATCTCTTCCCCTTGTCACTTCATCCCTGCATAGCTCAGACTTGAGGTTGGCTTCAAGGTCAGGACTCATCAGTACAGGGATGTCCCTGTCTTCAGAATGGAGGGAGTCATCTGTCCCAGTGTCAGCCATGGCCTTCAGGGCTTTTGAAAGGGTTTTGGCAAATATCAAAGACAAGGTGGCTTCAACCAGTTTTGTTCCACCCAAACATCTCATCTCATCTGCATCTGTGTCTTCCTGTCTATATTCTATCCAGCAGGGACAGTCGGTACCAGTAGCTTCTGAAGAAGTTTGCTTTATTAGCTTCGCATATGATTCTGACCATTCAAATGGTCCCGTTGAAGGTGCTGCCAGAAAATGGACATGCAGACGGAAGCATCTAGATTCTTCATCAGAGTCTTTCCCAGAAGATACTGACTAATACTGACTTGGAGGAAGGGGAGGGTTCCCCTTGCTCCCTCTCTGAAGATGCCACCTTAAGTAGCATTCTCAAATTAATGAAACAAAGAGGGAGTTGGTCATCCCAAAACCCTTCACCAGATGAGTCAGTATTCCTAGTGGCATATAGTACTGGATCATCATCATCCTGGGTGGTACCACCTATTGACCCTCTTATAGATATTATGGCTCAACAAGTGTGGAAGGATCCTGATGTGGTGGAGCCCATACCTAAGTAGGCTGGCAGAATCCTGTCAGCACCAGCAGATTGGAAACATGGGAATAAAGGTGCACTGGTAGATGCTGTGGTGATGGTACTTTATCTTTTCATCCTCCTCACAGGGAATCCAGGATGCTGGACAGATTTGAGAATTAGACCTGCACATCAGCATTTTTTACCCTCAGATTGCTGAACTATCTTACCCATTAAACATGGTTCCAGATAAACTTGACTAAAAAGATCACCAAGTCTCTGTCAAGGGTGCTACCAGCGGATGTTCAGAAAACAGTGTATTTCCAGCTTTCCCACCCTCAGTCTTCTTCTAATGTGGCCATGTGCCTGCTCTCTAACACAGCTGATGGTAGGGCCAGGGCAGCAGGCACTGGCATCACCATGCACCACCACGCTTGGATGCGACTATGTGACTTTGCAGAAGGCTTTAAGATGTCCTTCATTAATGCCCCTTATGATGGTTCTACCTTGTTTGGACCTAATGTCAAGGATACACTCACCAGGAGTCAACAAGATGGCAAGACTGTCTTTGCAGTGGCAGTTTTCTTCTCCACCCACAAAGAACAATTCTCTAAGAACCAGAGCTCGGGGAAGAAGATGTGGTTCCACAAATCACAGAATACTTTCCATGACTGCCAAGATGGCAGACCTCCCCATGGCAGAGGGGAAGGCAATTTTAATAGATGATGCTCAAGAGGCACATGTGGACCACAGAATCAAGGCTTTTGCAGTTCATTTTCCAAGAAAACCTTTCACTGCTCCTGAACACTTGCCCAACTGCTGAACTCTTGTAAGCAGTTGGGGGTGACTTCCATTGCACCCTCAAGCCTGATGCAAGATAGCATCAAATTCATGGGTGCTAAGAATAATCATCAACCACCGTTGTCTCCCATTTTCTACATGGCATTGGGGTATCATGTTAACTGTCACCATCTCTCTTGAGAGAGCCATACTCCTGCCTTCTTCAACACTCATGCCCGACTGCTGCAGATCTTCTCTCACACAATCCATCCACCTCTTTGCTGGACATACTCGTTTCCTCTTACTTTCTTCCTGTCTGTTCCAAATCTTGTTCACCAGATTGTCTTCTGCTTTTCTGTCATTGTCCGAACCACCATAATCTGTTCTCTTTGATCTTTTCTGCGATTGGAGCTACTTTGGCTCTTGCTCTTATTACCTCATTTCTTCATGTGGAGGTTCTCTCAAAAAAATGCCAAAACACCAGAGATGTCCAAAACACAAGTCTGCTACAGCTAACAGTCTCCACAGCACCCATGACACATAGCAACACCAGTGTCTCACCCACCAAGCCCGTAAGACATAGCACTCAAAAAAACAAGTTTTCTTGTCATTGGAGACTCAGTAGTGAGGCACACAGATGTCCCACGCACCAGATTGGACAAGAAGAAAGTCACAATCAGCTGCCTGTCCAGTGCCAGGGTTCACCAAATCACCTTTGCACTCAGATCTCTCAGCAACAAGTATTGTTATGACTTTGTCATAGTTCATGTTGGTGTGAATGACGCACCTCACTGGACTATATGAAGACAGACATGTTCAAGCTCTCTGAGTGTGTGTCCCAGGCAGATATGTCCCTAGCCTTGAGCAGCATACTACCCTCACCTAGACTGATTTCAATAATTGGCTTAGTTTTTGGTATCACTCCAAAGGGATCCAGTTCCACTCTGCCTGGGATGCCATGGTCGACAAACCTCGCTGCTTTTCCAGAGGTTTGCGTCTGGCACCCCCAGGCTTTTGGCTGCTGGCGAAGGTTCTTGGCTCCCCCATAGTGCCTTTTTTTAGGCAAGGTCTCTAAAACAACAATATTGATGTAAAATTAATCAATCAGAACAAAATAAGGGTCATGCTGCTAAATGCTAGGAGCTTAAAACAAACACTGCATTCCCTGGAAGCACTTCTATAACTAGAAGATATAGATGTCTGTGCAGTCACAAAAACCTGGTTTAAGGGCTCAGAGAGTACCCTGGCCCTGCAAGGCTACAATGCCTTCCACACCTTTAGACCGCAAAAGGAAAGTGTGAAAAGCAAAGAAGGCATTGTTCATATTAGAGATAAATTCACCTCACGTCTAGTTAGACTGGGCAACTCCATGGAGTTACTCCAGGTTCAGGTTACAGTGTTTAAGACCCCCAGTCAAGTCCTAGCCAGTTAGAAGCTTGCTTAATCAAAATGAAGACGATCCAAATTTTACTGAACACACTGGTTATAGGAGATTTCAATTATCCACCATCAACTGGGAAACTTACTTTAGCCCAAACTCGCTAGTACAAAAGTTTCTTGACTTTGTGAATTCAAATACCCTGGAGCAAATTGCCCATACCCCAACAAGAGGAGCAAACATTCTAGATCTGGTCCTCACTAACATGTCAAACAGGTGCACTGCTGCAACTGTTGACCCCTCATTAGTTAAAACTCACCACAAATCAGTTACCTTCGAACTGACACTAACACCAGAACTCACAAAAGGTGAAATCAGACTAAAAAACTTCACCAAGGCAAACTGTACCCTTCTAGGTGAAGATATGTATGCAATACATATGCATTCTAAGCCCCACCCCAGGCTGAATGTGGTAACTACGCCAAAGCTTACACTAAACCCCTATACAATCACTTGCATAAGTGTATAAACTCGGCTGTACCAGATAGAATCAAAGTCAGAGCCGCAAGTAAAATCAAGTTGCCATGGTGGACTTCCAGCATCAACAGACTCTACAATAAACACAAAAAGTTGCTGTCCAAGAAAAAAGGCTGAGGAGGGTGCTTTTCCATTGTTGGATCCTTGTCTTTGTTTTCTTAATAGGCTAATAAGACAACTTGTCAAATCGTCCAAGAGCTCCTTTGAGAGAAACCTAGCAGGTACTGCCAGGGATAATCATAAGGCCTTTTACAGCTATGTACAGGACCTAGAGGGTAGGACCCAAGTATGTGCCGAACTGGTGGCCAACAGCATCACACACACTGATCCCACAGAGATAGTGAACCTGCTAGTGGATAGGATTGGCAAAAATTTCACTCCCTTATTCCCTCCTAAATTACAGCAAACCCTCCCCCTATCTTACATATCTGAAGAGCAGGTCCTCAAAGCCCTGTTCAAGGTAAAGAACACTGCCTCTATGGGACCAGATGGCATCCCAGGCTGTCTTCTTAAAAGGCTAAAACATGAACTAGCATCACCGCTAAGTACCCTTTTTAATCTTAGCCTAACCACAGGGTTTGGTCCTGTGGAATGGAGAAACAGCTACAGTTATTCCCCTCCACAAAGGTGGCATAGCAACATACCTGAGGAATTACAGACCTATAAGCCTGATCAGCCTCATCTGTAAGGTCATGGAACATATCATTATGGACCTCATAAGTAAAGACATAGGTGACCTCCAAACCCTGTACCCTACCCAATTTGGCTTTGTGAAGGGCAGATCCTGCCTATTAAATCTGGTGTATTTCTTTGAAAGTGTGACCAAGGCCATTGATGAGGGCAATCTGTGCACACAGCATATCTCGACTTAGCAAAGGCATTTGACACAATCCCACATTCTGGCATTACCGATAAACTTAGCAAACCGAATGTAAACCCCCTTATTGTAAAATGGGTTGTCAACTGGCTGACAAACCAGGCACACATTATCGAAGTGGGTGACTCCACATCAACCAGCAGACATGTTACCAGCAGGGTAACACAGGGGTCAGTGCTGGGTCCTCTACTGTTTGGTATATACTTTTCAGATGTTCAGGTCAAAACTAAAAGGTTGTAACTGACCAGGTTTGCAGACGACTGCAAATTAGGTGCAATCATTGAATCCCCAAATGATGTCAATATATTCCAGGATGGTCTCACACAGACTGGTGTATTAGTCACGGTCTCAAACTGAATGCAAAGAAATGTATCATCATTCCCTTTAGCACAAACAATGAGTCTTCACACTATCATATGAATAACAATACGCTACGTGCCCATGAAGTGGTAAGGGACGTGGGATCACAGGTTGACCATGACTTTAACTTTGACCACCACGTGTCTACTGTTGTAGGGAAAGTTTTCCACATAGCTCACTTGATTAGTAAAGGCATCACCTCAAGAGCAAAAGAAGATGTTATGTTGTCCATCTCGCCTTCCTTCTTTCTGGTTGGGTTTGGAGCCGATCTCCTTAGAAGTTAGATTTTATCTTACTTATCCTTCTATCCTCATTACAGTTGTTGTTTGCTGTTCACAGGCCGTTTCCTCTCAGGCCCTTTTTCTGTGTGTTGTCTGTGGCCCATTTTTTCTTAGGGTGATTGTCTTGTCCCTTTTTTTCCTCCTTGCTACTTTAGGAGAAGCCGTTTTAGTTAGAGGCTTTCTCCTCTTGGGAGCAGTAGCTGTTTAACTTAGAGGCTACCCCTTCATCTTTCCCTCCTGTCTTTAAAAAAAAAAAAATTTTCACTCTTTATTGTGCTTCCGTCTTTGTGTTTATGATGTCTAAAGAGCCTACAAAGCAGTCAGGTTTTAAGAAATGTGACTTGTGTTGCCAAAAAATGTCCCTTACGGACAGGCACACGAGTTGTGTTTATTGTTTAGGTGCAGTCCACCTGCAGGACTTGTGCTCTGTTTGCCATGCTTTTAGTGCACAGGTTTTGCAGGAGAGGCGCAACAAACCGATTTTGAGAGGATTATTAAAACCTCAGGTTGAGGTTACATTGGATACTCAGCCTTCCAAGAAATCTGATGACAAACAGGCATCTTCGTCGGCTCCACCTTCAATGCCGACAAAGTCAAAATCGAAATCTTTGGATCCTTCAGAGTGGATTGTTGGCTCCAAAGAGTCCTTTACTCCGGCGGCTCCATCTGTGGCTTTGGAGCCATCCCGGACTCAAAAAGAGATTGAGATCTCCTTCTTTGGATCTGGTGAGATCTGTGCCTCAGTCTCCACTTTTGCAGTCAGTGGCAAGTAGTCATCAGTGCTTGACCCACTCCTCTCGATCATCCAGGAGTTTATCAGATAATGATGTGGAGAGAGTGGTGAAGAGGCTGCGGAAGACACGGGTATTTGCTCAATTGTTGTCAGGGCCAGCCCAGAAGGAAGTGGCGCCATTGTCCAATCCAGTCCCTGTCTCTGTTCCTCCTCTGACTGCGTCCAGTTCGAAGCCAGAGTCTATGGAAGTAGTAGTGGTGCAACCGTCTGTTCCAACAACCCTTGCCTTGTTGGTTCTGACATTCGCTCTGACCTCCTTGACAGTCCGCTCTGTTGAGGGGTATGGGCACCGAGACTCCCTCATCGACTCTGAGGGGGGAAGTGGCATCGGACCCTTGTCCAACCCTGCTCTCCCCCTCAGAGCCTCGGCGCAGGTGAGTTCGGCTTCCACATCTGTCTCGGAGCCATTGTCCTCGGTGCAGAGGAGGTCTCCAGGCTCCTTGGAGCCTCCCTCCATTCCAGATCGTGGCACCTTCGAGGTGATGAGAAGTGTTCTGTCCACCGAGATGGCCCCACCATCGGCTCTATTGGCTGCATCCCCATCGATACCAGTGTCTGTCTCGGATCTTTCTCTCCATCCCAAGCGTAGAGAATCGATGCCCCAGGACGCCACACAGGGCAACCCCTCTTCTTCTGAGACCTCTTCTGAGCATGCCTCAGAAGAAGTTCCTAGGAAGAAAAAATGTAAGTGGAAACGTGGACTCCCCTGAGCCCGTCACCTCTGACAAGGACTTGGATGACTCAGAAGGGTTCCCACGGCCCCCCTCTGAAGATGTCTCATTCTCAGACATCCTGGAGATCCTTAGGCAGAGGGGAAATGAAGTTCCTTGTCCCTTCTGAGGACGGATCCGTGTACCTGGATGCATTTGGTTCCCAACCTTCCACCTCCTGGTTGTCTGTGCCTTTCGACCCACTTTTGTCCATAGTGAGTCGAAAAGCATGGAGTGCTCCAGAGACCATGGAGCCCATTCCAAGAAGGCTTAACAAATTCATGACCACACCAGATGACAAGACCTTTCTCACCAAAGGCGTGCCAGTTGATGCTATGGTGGTGGCAGCTGCCACCAAGAAGGAACTCACGGAGACTTCCTCTTCTGTCCATCCACCAAACAAGGAGTCTAGAGCCATGGATAGATATGGGAAGTGTGTTTTCTCTTCAGCGGCCTTTACTCTTCAGTCGATGAACTTTTTGACACATTTCACAAGACTTCAGAGCTTAAAGGGCTGGGAGATATCCTCCAGGATCCTTCAGCTAAGGGAGCAGATTCCAAGTCGCCTAACCAGCTAATGACCCTAACCTCCATTGTCAACTTCTCCATGCGCTTGATTTCTTACACAGCAGATGGAGCGAGTTGGGCTGCAGGCACAGGAGTGGCTCTTTGCTGACATTCCTGGATGTGCCTTTGTCAATTTGTGGAGCCCTCCAAGTCCTCCTTTATGAATGCCCCCTTTGATGGCTCAGCCTTGTTCGTGCCACACGTTCGAGAGACTCTTACCAGGAGTGAACGAGATGGCAAAACACTCTCTGCCGCAGGAGTCCATTTTTCCACTCCATCCCAGCCTTATCCCAAAGGCCAAAAGAGTGGCAAAATGTGGTTCTGTAAATCCCAGGGAGCTTCACCAGACACCCATGGAGATAATTCCCCCAGAGGCAGCGGGGAAAATAATAACAGGAGGCACCGACCTTGCGGCAGGGGGGGGTCTGCAACAGGCTGGCATGGATACATTCTCTGACCGGCCCTTTCAGAATCCTTGAAGGATTGCCCGGCTGCCCACCTCTGGAGGCAATTGGTGGCAGAATATCACTGTACCCAAGAGCCTGGCAAGACATAACAGAAGATGAGTGGGTACGGTGCATAATATCCAGGGGTTACAACATTCCCTTCACCCAAACACACCCAAGAAGTCAAAAATCATCAATCCCAAATGTTCCACTCAATCTTCAGGATCAAGCAGCCATAGAAGTAAAAACTTTGCTGCAAAAAAGAGACATTTAGGAAGTCCCCACAGGCCAGATAGAATCCGGAACTTACTCAAGGTTCTTTTTAGTTCCAAAGAAGACAGAGGACTGGAGACCTATCTTGGATCTCAGCAAGTTGAACAGGTCAGTAAAGATGACCAAGTTCCAGATGGTGACACTGCAGTCTATTCTACCCTTTTTGGGTCAGGATGATAGGATGTGCTCTGTCGAGCTCCAGGATGCGTACTACCATATAAAAATGGACAGGTGATCCAGGAGACATTTACGCTTCCGGCTGGGAGCCAGTCATTAGCAGTTTAGAGCTCTGCCCTTTGGTCTCACCACAGCCCCCAGGGTGTTCACCAAATGCATGGCAGTAGTGATGCTTCACCTGAGATGTTTGGGATTCCAGGTTTTTCCTTATCTAGACGACTGGCTCCTCACTGCCACCAGCAAGCATCATTTCTTAAGGACCAGGAACCACACGATTTATACTTGTGCACGCCTAGGAATCAGAATAAATTACGAAAAATCTGCCTTGTTGCCCTCTCAGTGTATTACTTTCATAGGCCCTTGATTAAATACAAGAGACATAATAGCCAAGCTCCCACAAGAAAGGGTGCTTGCCATTTGAGGTCAGGTCTCTCTCCTCTTGTCGAAGTCAAAGGTCCAGACTTGATTTGTCCTAAAGGTTTTGGGTTTGATGGTGACTGCCATTACTCTAGTTCCATTAGCCCATTACCATATGAGGATTCTGCAGTGGCTCCTCTTCACTCAGTGGTCATATCAGGACTTACCAATGTCACACATGATCTTAATCATGGATGCTTACAAGAAAGATCTACAGTGGTGCTCCACTCTCCCCTAGTTACTCAAGGCAGACCTTTTGTAGCCCCTCATCCGGTAGCCACAGTTATCATGGATGCTTCCCAGATAGGGTGGGGGGGGCATTATCTGGGACAGACAGTCCAAGGAACTTAGCAACCTCATGAGTACCATTTGCACATCAATGTTCTGGAGATGAGAGCGGTGTTATTAGCATTGCAAGCATGTCATGACTCTCTCCCCTTGGGCTGTATAGCAATTCAGACAGACAACATGTCAGTAGTGTGGTACATCAGCAAACAGGGTGGAACCAAATCGTACCCCTTATGTTGGGAGGCCCGTCGAGTATGGCAGTGGGCAATCTCCTCTCAGCGTTTTCTGGTTGCAAAACACATTCCGGGGAAGTCCAGCGTGATAGCGGACAAGCTCAGCAGGACAATTCTCATGCCCCACGAGTGGTCTCTAAAACAAGATGTGGCAGATAAGATCTTCCGCAGTTGGAGCCAGCCATGCTGCGATCTTTTTGCCTCTCACCTTAACAACAAATGCAGCAGCTACTTTGCCCTATTTCCCCCACCAGGACAGACACCCAGAGATGCACTGGTCCAAAATTGGCCCCCTGGGATTCTTTACGCCTCCCCCCCCCTTTCCTTTAATTCCAAAAGTTCTTTAGAAAGCAAAGTTGCTGAGTTGCAAGATGATCCTCATTGCCCCATACTGGCCTCATCAGATATGGTTCCTGTTCCTTTGGCATTACCTGAGAGAGGAGCCTTGGATTCTGGACCCGGTTCCTGACCTCCTGACACATCACTTGGATGCTCTTCATCCTTCTATTCAAACTCTCAAGCTGACAGCTTGGTTTCTCCACTTCCAATCCTAGCCAGGCTCCCTGATATCTCACCTATTGTTCAACATATTTTAGTCTCTTCCCATAAACCAACTACTAGGAAACTTTACGCTAGTAAATGGAAGAGGCTCTCCTTCTGGGCCCAGCAAAAAGGCATTGATCCCTTTACAGCTCCAATTACAAAAGGACTTCCTGGCAGAAACCTTTGAGAAAGAAGCTGTTGTGATTCGTGTTCAACTGGCTGCTATTTCCAATTTTCATGTGGGCCTTCTAGGTTTGTCACGTCCCATAAGTTATGTAAGGCCTTTTTAAAAGGTGCCACACTATTAAGGCCTCCTATCTGAGGACCTCTCCATCCTTGGGATTTAAACTTAGTACTAGCTGTTCTGATACTTCCTCCTTTTGAACCAGCCGCTTCTTGTCCTTTAAAGTTCTTGTCATGGAAGGCCCTCTTCCTGATTGCTGTTACATCAGCTAGGTGGGTTTCGAGTTACAGGCACTTTCTATCCGCCCACCTTATATGATCTTTCACAAGGATAGTGTATCTCTTAGAACTAATCCTTCCTTTTTACCAAAAGTCTGCTCAGAGTATAATTTGAATCAATCAATTGAACTTCCTATTTTCTTTACAAATTATGGCAACAAGGCAGAGTACAAATTACATCAATTGGATATCCACAGGCAGTTATGATTTTATCTTCAAAGGACCAAGGGTATTAGAAAATCAGATCAGCTGTTTGTATCCTTCTCTCAGAGCAAGCAAGGCTCACCAGTTTCCAAAGTGACACTTTCAAAATGGCTGTCCAATACTATTACTTATGCTTATGAGTCTCAGAATGTGTCAGTCCTGGGAAAAGTGAGGGGACATTCCACAAGGTCCTTGGCTAACTCTATAGCCTTTCAAGCTAAGCTTTCTTTAGATACTATTTGTGTGGCAGTAACGTGGGCTACTCCCCGTACCTTCATTACTCATTACAAAGTGGGCATGGCCTCTCGGAACAGGGCATCCTTTGGTTCCACCGTGCTGAAGTCTCGTTTCCAGTGAGCCACCCAGAATTTAGGTGCTGGAGATGCTGTCCAAACCAGAAAGAAGGAAGGCGAGATGGATAACATAACATAAAGAAGTTATGTTCTTACCATAACGTTCCATGTTTGTTGTCCTTCATCTCGCCTTCCTTCTTGCACCCCTCCCTCCTTCCCCCATCTTGGATGATTGAGAGGAATTTCCCCTTTTTTTTGGCTGATCTGGCTGAGTTTCCTTTGCTTTTCAGCCTTTGGTATACTCCTTGTCACCATGGTTGTCCTGTTGTTGTCGGTACAAGCAGGTTTTATTGCTTAATTACCTCTTTTGTTGGGTAATTCATATTTTCCTATCTAGTGGTTGGTTCTCACAAACGAGATCTGGGTAGCTACTGCTATGCATGCTGGGATAAGGGGTTAGCCTCGAGCCAGTAAGGACTCTTCGAGCTTTAGAAGTGGCCAAGTTGGAGCCAAGATCGGCTCCAAACCCAACCAGAAAGAAGAAGTCGAGATAAAGGACAACCAACATGGAACGTTATGGTAAGAACATAACTTCTTTTTATAACCCCCCCTATACTCTGCAGTTGTCTGCCTATAATTGAGTATAATGCTTCATTCAGTATGTACCATACTAAGCATTGACAGCAATTAGAGAGACCTTAGAGGTTTCTAACAATGAAGAACAAGGGCCTTGAGCATGTGCCTTACACGGACCAACTAAAATCCCTTAGGGGAGACTTATGCTTGGCATGCAGAGCAACCCAAGACCCAAACCTAATAAACTTACTACATATCCATAAATCAAATGGGTCTAGGGCTACCTATTCCAGAAACTTAAATATGGCCTGCAACTTAAACAGCACATGCTGGAGGGACAGATTTATCTCCCAGCAACTGCCACATCTCTTGAACAGACTACCAATTCATGTGAAACAGAAGAACGTGGATGAGGCACCATACATTCTTATTGGGGATAGTGCCCACAACCCTTCTGGACATGGGCAATCATCACTAAATGCAATCTTGGGTATTGACTAGTACTTCTATGGTATTACATTAGGTTGAAATGGCTAGGCTTAAAATGACCTCTGGGTCAGTGGCCTAGTAGTCTTATGTGATCCTATGTGCATCCTACCACCCTTCTCAGGCACTTAATTTCCAGCATCTGCTCTGCTTTTACTTCCCAGGTTTCTGTACCATACAGTAGTACTGGTCACACCACTGTCTTGTACACCATACTTTTCAGCTGCTTTGGCATTTTTCTATTATAGACTACACCTAACACTCTATGCCAGTTGGCTGCAGTCCCTCTGATTCTACCTCTGACATCTTTATTCTGACTTCCCTTCTCCTCAACCACCCCTCCCAGATACTTGAAGCTGTTTACCTGTTCCACTATCTTATCTTCTATCTCTGTTCTCAGCTTCTTCTGATTTCGCCAGTTTTGCTGTTACCACTATCTTATCTGTGCTTAGTTTCATCCCATGTGTCTTCAGTTTTGCATTCCATTCCCCTATACTTTGCTGAAGTTCTTGCTCGGAGACTGCCTGTAATACCCCATTGTCTACATACAGCAGCTTTGTTGATCTGTCACCTCTGACCTGTTTGCTAATGTAGTCCATCACCAGTATAAACAGCAGGGGGCTCAGACCTGAACCCTGGTGCACACTTGCTCCTACTGGGAATCCCAACACTGTTCATACCTGAGTCACTGAGCCATTGTACATAGCCTGCACTAATTCTACCATTGTTTCTGGGACTTTGAACCACCACAGTACTGCCTAAATCAGCTTTCTTGGAACCATGTCATATGCTTTCTCCAAGTCTAGGAATGCCCAGTTGTGCTGTCTCTTCATCTCTAGTGTCTTCCCAACTCTCTGCCTCACTGCAAACATCAGGTCAATTGTGCTGCATCCTGATCTGAAGCTGAACTGCTCATCTCCCTTCATATTTTCTACTACTATGCATATCTGTTTGTTAATCACCCTCTCCAGAACTCTCATGCAGTGTAATAGGAGTTTGATGCCTCAGTACTGCCCACAGTTGTGGATATTCCCTTTATTCTTGTGTACTGGCACTCATTCTCCAGTAATCTTGTACATGCCTTTCTTTCCACATTACTGTGAGAACTCTCAGGAGCCATTTGTCCCCTATGTCACCCAACATCTTTATCATATCTGCTTTGACCTCATCTGAGCCTGCTGCTTTACCTGACTTCATTTTCCGTAGTGCTGTTCTTACTTCTAGGGTTGGCTCCTCCTCTTTTCTCATTGTACGCTGTTTCTGGGGCAGTACAGCTTCTGTGAGTTTTCTTCATTCAGAAACTGCTGGAAGTACTCCTTCCATCTGCCTTTGATGGTCTGTGAACAGTTGAGCAGATTGTTGCAGGCATCCTTTATGAAGGGTGTCTGATGTTCTTCTTTATCTTTCTGTTTTTGCCTTGCAACCTGATACAGTTTCTTTGTGCCACCTACTGAGTCACTTTCCAGAAGCTGGTAGGGTGCCTCTGATGCCTTGTTCTTTCCTATTGCAACTCCTTTCTTAGCTTCTTTGTTAGCCAACCAGTATTCCTTCCTAGCCTGGTCGGTCTTTCCTGTCTCACACTTTTTCCTGTACTCCTTTCTTTTCATGACTTCCTGGACTTCTGCATTCCACCACCAGCTTTCCTTATGTACCTTATTTCCATACTTGGCTCAGCCACATATCTGTTTTGTAAACCTCGCACATGCTGTTTTCAAGCAGTGCCATTCTTCTTAACGACCTATTTCCTCCTGTTCTTGGGGTGCTGTAGCCCAGAGTAATTCCTTCAACTGTTGTAATTTCTCTCCAGTCAACTTCCAGGTCTTCAGCTTGGTCTCTGTTGACATAGAGCCTTTTCTGACCAGTGCTTACAGCTGACTATGGCAACCAGTGGTTTATGCTGTGGGCCAACTGTTTCACTGGGGATGACGTTGCAATCATTGATTCTACCCCAGTGCCCTTTCCTTACTAGGAGGAAGTCTACCTGAGTTGCAGGTTGGCCACTCTTGTATGTGATCTTGTGACTCTCTCTCTTCTGAACCATTTGTTGGCTACTATCAGTCCATTTGACAGACAGAAGTCTAGAATGTCCTGTCCTCCTTTATTCCTATTGCCTTACCCATTTGGACTCCGGCAGTCCTCATATCCTGTTCTGTCTCCCCAATATGTGCATTCAAATCTCCCATTATCGAAACCAGTTCATGCTGTCCTGCTTTATCTACTAGGTCTTGCAACTGCTGTCTGAATTCACTCTTTTTCTCGCTATCACAGGCCTGCTTTGGAGTATAGGTTGAGATTATGAATACTGTCCTGTCATTACGCTTGTCTGAGTGTCATGAGTCTGTTACTAATTCTGATGATATCACTGCCTTCTGAAGTCCCCCTCTCACCACAATTCCCACACCATTTCTACCCTGTCCTCCTCCTGAGTAGTAGACTCTGGATCGCAAGCCAAGTGGCTTTGCTGCACTGCCCCTTCCATCTTGTCTGTTGGATACATAGGATGTCCAGCCTCCTCCTCCTCATCCTGTCATCCACTTCCAAGCTGTGTCCTGTCAATAAACCTACATGTAGCAATTCTCAGTTCGTGTTTGGCAGGTTGATTGCTTTTTATGTCAAGCATTTGCTCATCAGAGCTATCCCAAGTAACCCACACTGGGCAACTGGACACCAGATGGCCAGCAGCTTATTGACTCAGGGTGGCTGGGCCTTATGGCAGGCACACATTGGCCAATAGGGGCACATACACCCCTCCCACCATTAGCCTGGGTCCTTAACCCGCTTATCACTGGCAAATACCCATGCCCATTTGGTGACATTAGTCAACACGACCGAATCACCTAGAGCATTATTTTACACCGTTGAGTGTCTAGCCCATGTTCTCATATGTTGGTGTTACTATGCACCACAGTAGATGCCCAAAGTCTGTAAGCTCTTCCCCATAGTAGAGCACCTTGACGAGTCTGTGCTGCTACCCACACCCCATTCATTGGTGATTTTGAGATGGAAATTCTTAGCGAGTTCTTCGGAGGTGGTAACAACCCCACAGAGACACAGGGAGAACATGCAAACTCCAACCAGGCATTGGCCAGAGGTCATTATCAAACCTTTGTACCTACCTGTATGGGAGGTGAAGATTTTAACAATTATGCCAACTGGTCTCTTCAATTCATTTTTCCTTCCTTCCCCAGAAAAAGAAAGTCCTTGATGTTCCACCCAATCAGTGGGACTTAGCAGCCATGGAAATTTCAAAACTGCTAGAAAAAGGAGTAATCCAACCAATCCCCCATGACCAGTTAGAATACAGTCTATTCCATGTTTTTAGTACCAAAGAAAACTGGGGACCCAACACCCATTATGGGTCTCAGTCACTTAAAGCAGTTTTTAAAACTGACACAAACTTCTGGATGGTCACAGTTCAGTCCATTTTGCCTCTTTCGAGGAAGGACAACTGGATGTTCTCTGTAGAGCTCTAAAATGACTATCATATCAAAGTAGTGAAGCACTCTAGGAGGTTTCTTTGCTTCTGGCTGGGAGCCAGTCATTTCCAGTTCAGAGTGCTGCCATTCAGTCTCACCACAGCTTCCAACGTGTTCACCAAGATCATGGCAGTAATAACTGTGCACCTGCTCCTACTGGAAATCCAAGTCTTCCCATATCTAGAAGATCGGCTTCTCACTGCCTCCATCAAGCATTTCCTATTAATCTACTGGGACCAAGTACTCCAGTTGCTTCTGAATTTAGGAATCTCCAAAAATTGACCAAAATGTCACATGACTCAAATACAAGACTATAGAGTTCACAAGAATGACACCCAGACACCAGACTAAAAATAGTCAGACTTTCCCAGCCCAGGGTCCAGTCACATCATCTAACAAGTTTTGCAATACCCAGCACCACCGGTGAAGTTAATTTTAGGTCTCATGGCATCTGTTATTCCTTTAGCAAGACTTTTAATGAGAGTTGTTAAATTAAATTAACAACAGGTACACAGACTGATACTATACAACTGTATATTCATATATCGTAAGGTTTATTGAAACAAGCCGACCAAGCACTACTGTCAAGATTTTTATAAGACAGATCACTGTTAGATACACTTCACTTCCTTAGCTGACTCAGATTACAAAATGTCCACCAAATAGTCATTTACAGTCACTTTTATCAAGTTTCAAACTGTGTCCTTAACGAAACATTCTTTTCCTGTATTGAAGCGTTTTTTTGTTTGCATGCTTATCTCATCCAGAGAAAACCGGCTTCTTCAGCAGGCCAAAATGGTCCTTCATTGATGGGATCGTCAGTAACTGTTTCTGCTGTTAGCCATTTCCTTTTAGTAAGTTTATTCATGTGAATATCTGTATACATTCAATGGTTTAGGATATATCAACAAACCCCTATCGTTGATACCATTTGTTACAAAAACATTCACAAGTGTAATACTTTTTGTTCCACATAAGCAAATTCTGTTAAGCTAGTCATACTTGTTTACACCATAGTTATTTTCTGTACTTGCAGATGCTGTGTTCTAAAAAATATCAAACTGTTACTATGATAGCAGTTTTACAAAGCCTCTGTTACTGTGAAGGAAAAACACTTCTACCAAATTATATATATATATATATATATATATATATATATATATATATATATATATATATACACATACGTGTGTGTGTGTGTGTGTGTGTGTGTGTATATATATATATATATATGTGTGTGTGTGTGTGTGTGTGTGTGTGTGTGTATATATATATATATATATATATATGTGTGTGTGTGTGTGTGTGTGTGTGTGTGTGTGTGTGTGTGTGTGTGTGTGTGTGTGTGTGTGTGTGTGTGTGTGTGTGTGTGTGTGTGTGTATGTGTGTGGGTGTGTGTGTGTGTTTCTATCAAATACATGTTATTACTATGAGGGAAACCAGTTTTTACTGTATATAATTCTGTTGAGTAATACAGTAGTCTCAATCTATATACCCTCTACATGCAAAAATTGAATTAGGTAAGTCTGCAAAAAACACATCGCTTGATGGATAACATCTCGCTGAGTGGCCTAGGGCCACCCTTTTCAGTCAAATTCGCCATTTGCAACAGTGACCATGGACACGTCCCTTCTAGGGTGGGTAGGGAATTTTGAAGCCAAGATGGTCCACGGTACATGGTTGACAATAGAGGCCAGTCTTCACATCATTGTCTTGGAGCTGAGGACAGTCCTTCTAGTATTGCAGGCATTTCAGGACCTACTCCCCAAGGATGTGATATCCGTACGGATGGACAAACGTGACTATTGTATGGTGCATCAATAAACAAGGAGGAGCCCATTCTTATCTTTGTGAAGAAGCCATGAGGGTTTACCAATGGGCAATGTCTTCACAACACTTTCTAATAGCAGCACACATCCCAGGACCCTCTAGTATACTTGTGGATGAATTGAGGAGGACAGTGCTAATGCCTCACGAGTAGTCCCTCAATCCTACCATAGTCACTGTAGCCAACCTTGCTGTAACCTCTTTGCCTACTATCTGAACAAGTGCAGCAGGTATTTTGCCCTGATCCACATTGACATCACCAAGAGATGCTCTGGTCAACATTTGACCCCCCCCCCCCCGGTTGTCCTAAATGCCTTTCCACCTCTACCACTAATTAACAAATCCATAGAGAAAGCAAGGCAGTGCAAGGCCAGAATAATCCTCATTGTCCCCCTTTGGCCCCAACAGACCTGGTTCCCATACCTGTGGCCCCTTCTAGTACATCCTTCATGGATGTTGAATCAATATACAGATCTAATATCTTACCCATCCTTATTGCCTCCTCCAGACCAGGAGTCCATGAAATTATCCATATGGGTCCAACAGTTTTAAATATAGTCAGAGATGCCAGGCTTCCCCCTGCAGTATTCAGTATTATTTTTGCTTCACAGAAACCATCAAATAAAAAGTTTGAAACAGTAAATGGAAGATATTTTCAGTTTTGGCATACTCCAAAGGTATTGAGCCCTTTTAAGCAACAGTTCCGTGCATACTTGAGCTTTTGTGTGATCCCTTTGACAAGGGCTTCAGTTCTGCAACTGTTAAGGCACAATGGGTGGGGGGGTATTTCCAGTTTTCATGTTGGGCATAATATGTCAAATGCACGTCTCAAAAGCCTTCCTCAAAGGCACTTTTTCTGCTGAAACCTCCCATTAGAGACCCAGCAACTCCATGGAGCATCACCATTATGTTACAAGTCTTAACCCAGGTTCCATTTGAACCAGGTGACACAGTAGATTTAAAATTTCTTGCATGGAAAACAATTTTCCTGGTCACAGTAATGTCAGCCAGATGGATTTCAGAACTACAAGCCCCCTTATCTGGTATTTCACAAAGATAGGGTTTGCTTCATCCTTTATTCCTAAGGCCAGTCAGTACATCTTCATGACTTCTTTCCAAGATACTCAAACAAAGGAGAACACCTCCTACATTTGTCAGCTCTTCACAGATATCTCAGATTCTATACTCACAGGACAAAAGCCATTCATTTCCTTTGTGAAACCAAAATTTGGAAAGGCAGTTTCTAAAGTAACCTTATCCAGATGGCTGTCAGTCTGCATTTCTTTTGTATATCATAGGAAAAATGTACCTTTACCGGCTAAACCAAAAGCACATTCAACAACTGCAGTTTCTACTTCGACACCTTCAGAGGATTCATTGATGACATCATTGCAGTAACCAAGTGGGCAACTGTACACACCTTTGTGTCTCACAATAAGTTAGACAAGTAATCAAGAGTGCGTTCATCCTTTGGTTCCATCATCCACAGGAATGTCCTTCCCTGATACCGCTCAGTTTGACAGCTTGAAATTCTGCCCCATATGTTTGAATTTAATGACAATAGACAACACTGGATATGAAAGTTATGTACTTACCATAATGTTGGATCCATGTCTGATTTTCATCCACTTCAAACTTCCACCTTCCTACTCAGTTCCAAATTGTCAACTGTGGCATCTAAATGATTGGGCGGATGTTACTCTGCGCACAGTCACACAAGACTGAAATACCTTTCATAAACTGTTTCAGATCACCAAGTTTTCCATTTTCTGTCTTGTAAAGGGTTTTAGTTCCCTAGGTAAATTTTATCATGTATGCGATGCCCCACAACTGGACCAGTAATCAAGGAGCCTCAGTCCTCACCACTGACACCAGTGGGGGAGGTTCACTGAGAGGATGACAAGTACATACACAGTATCAAGTGCAATTTCCCTTAAGAGTACACAGAGACCACAGTCAGTCTGGGGCTGGTTTCTCCCTCTTTTCTCCAGATCCCCAATAAGACTCCCCACTGGCACAGGTATAGAGTTGAGATCTCAGCCGAGTGACCAAGTCAAGACCTCCAGCACCCTCTCTGTCCAACCAGTGCTTCATGTCCCTGTCCAAGTAGCTGACACACACACACTTTGAGGTTCGATTTACACATGCACACACGCACACACACACACACACACACACACACACACACACCTACCTGGGAAAGGCTGGCACAGGTTTACTAGCTATGCCCCCTTCTGCCCAGACTATAAGGTAGTTATTACGGCACCAGTCACTCCCTATCAGCTACTTTAAGGCCCTTAACAAAGGGTGTCCAATCTTACTGTGTAATATTAATATTACTACAAATGGTAGTTTGACCAAGAGCAAGGCTATTAGGAGTGGCCCATGCAGTGTCACCAAATAAATATGCAAGTACTCTCAAAACTTGAACATCTCTACACAGATCAGCTACAATGAAAGGTTTAAATATATTTAATAATAAATAAAAGAACAAAACAATGCTAAATATATATTTACAGTGACAGCAGAGTTCAAAACCACAGGAAATATTTAAAACAACATTGCAGGACAGTCTCAAATAAATAAAAAAATATCTAAACTAAGCTTTACTATATTACTGACTGTATCTAAGAGAAATACTATAACCTAAGAATGTACTAATAGAGCAAGGCTGATGTGGTGAATGGATCTTCTAGCTGTTGTCAGGTCCAAGACAGAATGCAGAATGCTCTGTCTTACTAAGAGACTTCTCAAATTAATATCTGAAATATTACTTCTGGGATAGCTTGTAAAATGACATAATTTCTTGTGATCTGCCTGCTAGTTCCCAGGCCAAACCACCATTGATGAAGCTGGCAGTATTTAGCATCTACCTGTAAAAATATACAGACAAGGGCTTCTCCTCAGATATCTGGTAGATGCTGGAAGTCATAAAACAATTGCATCCCTTCATGCTTTCAAGACTAATAATTAATTCCCCCTAGATACGATACAAAAACTTTCCTAGTACAGACATTGTGTCCCTTGCTGCATTGAAAACTGAAATATGCCATCTTTTATGGCCTAACCATAAAATTATTTAATTTCAGTTATTTTTCTGAAGTTAACCTCCTGCATTCCTGTTTCAACTGTTAAAATATGTACATTTAAACAATTACAATAGTGCATGTACATTTCTGCTCTCCTCCAGTAGGGCACACTAAGGATCCATTTTAAACACAAGCATCTTGCAAATACCTTCTCACAGCACACGTCTGTACAAGCAATTTGATATACACATAGGTTCATAGCTGTTTACTAGGCTAATGACGACAAGGGCCTTTGTAAGCCTAGCCATGCATCCCAAATCTCTGACAAGTTCTGATACCCTTGATAAGTGTAATCATGAGCCTGGGAGATGAACCATTTACAGCTTATATATGTCCATTGCAGACATAGGTACCAAAACAGGGATGAATTTCTGGTTTCCCATCCAATTGTCCAAGTTGGACTTGAACTGGTTTAGGGAAGAACTCTGCTTCACATGGATGGGGAAATCTGTTCCATAGATGGGGTAGTCTCTGGGATACATACCTATCTTTCCAGCAGGTCCAATTTATATCACAGGCAAGGTTTAATTCTTTAGAATGGGTAATTCTGGTGCTATTTGTTTTGTACATATGCAGGAGGTCCATCAGTGGGGTTTGACAATGCCCTGTATGCCAGGAGTAGATCTCCCCTCAAAAGCCTGTAGGAAACAGAATAGAGGGATAGGGCCTTGAGGCAGTCTGCACAGGCCATTTTACTTACTCCCTGTATTCTTTTAGGGAGGAACCTCTGTGGATGTTCCAGTTGTTGGATATGACTGGTTAGGTACATACCGAACCTCTGTGGATGTTCCAGTTGTTGGATATGACTGGTTAGGTACATACCAAAGGGGGCATTGTACTCAATGATAGGTCTGATGAATGCCGAATACAGTGGAGCAATGACTTCCTTGGACTTAGATGCCATACCTTTGTTTATAAGTTGCACAACATAGAATGATTTCCTCACCACTGTAGACATGTGATAGTCAAAGGCTAGATTGCTATCTGTGTGTGTCTCTAAGTCCCCGACTACTGGGTCAGCTATAAGGGGTGTGTTGTCAGTATCACATACAGTACGGGTTCCTATTGGAACATCGAATTTTCAGTTGTTCGAATCAATAAAGGTAGACCGTTAATGATCGAACAATTGAAAATGCAAACTGTTCAAACTAAATATTTGAAAAAAATAAATAAATAAAGGGTGAATGCAGGGGGACAAGCCCACCTGCACCCCCCACATCCCCCTCTACTTAAATATACCAACTTTGAGATTGCGCTACAGTATAGGAAAGGGAAATATTCCCTTTCTGCACCATAGTTCATTAAAGTGTGATTTCAGAGTTGGTATATTTAAGTAGTGGGGGGTGTTGGGGCACAGCCCCCCCCCGTGTGGGGGGTGCAGGGAGGATTGCCCCCCTGTTTTAACCCATCAGGGTATGTTTTCTTTTTTTTTTTTTTTTTTTTAATTTCGAAGTTACAGAACTTTGATCATATGGTGTCGACTATATGGCATTCGAAGTTCCGTAACTTCGATTTTGTAATAGGTGACCATACAGTTCTAATATGTTTTATAATACAAGCATCTTATATAAATCATTTCGATATTCACCAGTGACATATAATTATTTGAAAAATTCCAGATATCTGGCTGGCAGTATCTCTTTTCGTCACAATACATTTGAGACTGGTGGGGGTAAACTCAGTCTGAACATCTAAGATATAATGTAGGGAATTATGGGTAGGGGAGGAGTCAGAGCTCTGGATCCAATAAGCTTCGGGATCAGTGCTAAGGTTGGATCCTGTCAGTTCCAACAACCCACACATTTGAAGTCGAAGAAAATCGGATAACATGAATCTAACGTTATGGTATATACATAACTTTCATTTGTTAATCACTTTTCTTGAGATTTCATAAACTTATAGCTTTAGTTTTTCTAGTTAACATTAACTTCAACTGATATTTTCTCTACTATCTTGTATCTATAAGAAAAATTATAAAAATATGATAATATTAAAGGATACGGCTCTCTCTCTCACTTATATATATTGGATAGTAGTCAGTCTTTAGCATTTAGTGTTTGCTGTGTTTTTTGTGGTGGTTGACCTGTCCTTTTTCTCTAGTTGCTACTCTATAGAAATGGCTGATGAAAGTTTTAAAAAGTGTGTAAACAAACCTGCCACCCCCAGATCCCCACGTCTTTTGTGTGTACTGTCTGGGAGCAGTGCATCTTGACAAAAGGGACAAACTGATCTTAAAAAGTCTTCTTCTCACGTCATCAGCTGTATCGATGTCTTCTTCAACAACTTCAGCTCCAAAGATCAAAGAAAAAGAGAGGAAATTTCAAATTCAGATGAACCCTACTTTCGAAATTAAGACTCCCAAGAAGGGCATAGAGAGACCCAAGAACCAGTTCTTGGGCCCCACAGCCTCCGTGCATCTGGCATTGAAAATTGTGAAATATTCAGATCAAAAACCTCAGATCCATTCACCGTCTGCATCTGACTCCTCTCTCCAGAACCAGTTAGTCCCGGACTCAATTCTCTGATTTAAAACATTGATTCAGGGCATCCTTGGTTGTTTCTTCCTGGTCTGCTCATTCTTCAAGGAGTCTCACTGATGCTGACATTGACAGAATGATGTGGAGGTTCCTTCAGACACAGATACAGTTGAGGGTTCTCCCCACTCCATCTCATGTAGTAGAGTTAGTAAGATTACCATCGACCACCTCCCTTGTGACTCTATCACAAGTCCATCCTTCCAAGCAGAAGCCATTGGGTGAGAGCATCTCTTGAGCATCTCCATCAGCACAGATAGTGCCTTCTACTTTGGCCCCAACTATCACCCAATCTCTCTCAACTCTGACTTTTTTGAATCAAGGCAACAGTCTGAGATGAAATTTCAGGGCTGGTGTTCGGTGTGATGGGTTGACTCCAAAACTGTTGGAATCATCCTTTACTCTCAGGGTGGTGGCTCTCAGTAGCTCAGCTTCAGTTTTAGCCTTGGAGTTGGGACAGATCGGAGATTCGAGTCTTTCTCTGTTCCACCTATTAGAGCTCCAGTGTCTTCCATGACTTCCAGCGAGTCCACTTAATGTCGAGAGAACAGGTGTCTCCATCTTTTTTGTCTCCAACCCAACTTCAAATTTATTCTACTCTGGAATCCACTCCTCCATGTTGACAGGGACAGCCAGCTTACAAGAGCCTCAGGAAAGTTCCATCCTTGAGCTCCCAGTTTAATTCACCTGTCACCAGATATTGCACAATGACAGGTAAGTGGAAAACTGACTTGCAAATGGAACCATTTGGATTCATCTTAAAATCTAACACAGAGGACATGGATTTGGAGGAAGGGAAGGGCTCCTCTGGATCCCCTTTTGGAGACATCTGTTTAAGTGAAATCCTAGAATTAGTGAAACAGAAAGGAGGTTGGTCCACAGATATGGCTACCACAGTAGAGTCCGTGTTCCTGGAAGCCTTTGTATCTGACTTTTCTACTGCCTTGGTGGTTCCTCTACAGTGCTGTCATTGACTTGGTGTGCAGTGGGTTTGGAAGGAGCCTGACACAGCAAAGCCAATACCTAAGAAGACTGTCAAAATTCTAGCTGCACCAAAAGAGACACAGTTCATTGGAGTAAAGATCCCACTGTAGATGCCAAGGTCGTAGCAGCAGCCACAAAGAAAGAACTGTCTGACAAGAGCTCCTCTATCAATCCCCCTGACAATGGAATCCCAGGATTTGGATGGATTTAGAAAATGGACATATGCTTCAGTGACTTTCTCCCCCGAGAGCACTGAACTACCTTGCACTTATAATTCAGTTCCAAAGAGATTTGACCAGGGAGATCAGCAATTCTCTTTCAGCTAATTTGCCAGTGGATATACAGAAGACTGTAGAATCCCAGCTATCTACCTTATCTTCTGTTTCTAATGTTTCTATGTGCCTGCTTTCGAAAGCAGCTGATGGAACAGTCAGAGCAGCAGGTAAATGGCATAGCCATACTCCGCCATGCTCGGATGCAGTTGTGTGTTTTGTAGAGGGCTTTAAGATGTCATTCAGCAATGCCGCCTTCAATGGTACTTGTGTGGTCTGAAGGTTAAAGAAACACTTACTAGAACTGAACAGGATTGTACAACGCTTTTTACCATTGGAATCCACTTCTCTACTCCTCAAAGAACCTTCTCTAGGAATCAATGAAGAGGGAAGACCTGATTCCAGAAATCACAAGGTTCTAACCAAGAAGCTTCTTCGAAAAGAGACGCACACATCTCTGCAGCAGAGAAGGGGTAATTTTAATGGATGTCAACCTAGGGGCAGAAGTAGTCCACAAAACCAAGGATTTTGCAGGCCCTTTTTTGAGAAATACTTTCAGTGCTCCCAAAGGGTTGCCAGACTGCCACATTCTGGAGGCATACTGGGGGGGGGGGTTGTTATCCCTACACCCTCAAACTTGGTGGGCCATCACTTCTGATCCTTGGGTATTAAGGATAATAACCAGACAATACTCGGTTCCATTTCTAACAATGCCTCATGCAAAATCCAGGATTCCCTTAGCGTCACCAAATCAGTTGGAATCCACAACAGCAGAAGTAGAAAAGCTGTTGGAAATGAGAGTCATCCAACAGGGCCCACTAGACTAAAACAGGATCCCTTGATACTCCAGGTTCTTTTTCATTCCAAAGAAGACAGGGAACATATGGCCATTATTGGACTTAAAGTCAATTAAACCAATGTAGATGGTGCGATGGTGGAGCACTTATGTTGTCGCCTCACAGCAAGAGGTTCTTTGGTTCGATTCTTGGCTGGGGTACCTTCTGTGTGGAGTCTGCATGTCCACCCTGCATCTGGATTTCTCCAGGCGCTCTGGTTTCCTCCCATGTTATAAAGGCATGCGTCTGGAGCATTTCTCCCTAGGCCTCCCCTGAAAATTGGCTCATTCCAGGTCAGACTTTCCCGGTAAACAAATGTTAAAATAAACAAGTACTTAAGACAGAATTCCAGATGGTAACAGTTCAATCACTCTTATCTCTACTCAAAAAGGATGACTGGATGTGCTTTGATAGCTCTCCAGAACACCTTGTATCTTGTTAAAATACGCAGATGTTTCAGGAGATTTCTCCATTTCAGGCTAGAAGCCAGTCACTTCCAGTTCAGAGCGCTTTACTTCAAACTCACCACAGCCCCCTGTGTGTTAACCAAATGCATGGCAGCAGTGACAGCCTACCTCAGACTTCATGAGTTTCAGGTTTTCCCATACTTAGATGATTGGCTTCTAGCAGCTTTGACAAGGGATTTCTTAGTTCTCCAATGGGACCTCATACTGCAGTTGCTTAACAGAGTGGCGATTACTGTCAGTCTACAAAAGAGAACTTGACACCAACTCAATCCATAGAATTTATTGGATGCCACCTGAACACTATGACACAGATGGCCGCCTTGCCACAACAGAGAATTCTATCCATTCGGCAATCAGCAGTGCAGGACCTATCTAGTCTATTACCACCAGCACGGCTAATTTTAAAATGTCTAGGGTTTATGGCGTCAGTCATCATCCTAGTTCCTATCTCCAGATTTTATATGAAGGTTTTTCAGTGGACCCTCTCAGTCCAGGGGTTACAAATTCATCAACCCTACAGCACCTTTATCAGGCTGACCTCAGTGTGTAGAGCCCTCATCAAATGGTGGATCACTTCCACTGAATTGTTAACAGATCATGTCTTTCTCCCTAGTTCCTCCTACAGCAGCAGCAGCTACCATGGATGCTTCCCTTTTGGAAAAGAGGTTGCATTATGAGGGGAAGACAGTACAAGGTATTTGGACACCACTAGAGAACAGTTTTCACATTAGTGTCCTGAAAATGTCAGCAATCCTTTTGGCATTGTAGGCATTTCAAGACTCACTTCCAGTGGGTGTGATTTCAACTCAAATGGACAATATGTCAGTGGTCTGGTGCATCAAAAAGCAGGGAAGAACCAGATCTTACCCATTATGGGCCATGAGGGTTTGGCAATGGGCAATGTCTTCACATTGCTTTCTGCTGGCAATGTATATCCCAGGGACTTAAAATGTACTAGCAGACAGATTGAGCAGGCATATTCTTCTACCTCACTAGTGGTCCCTCAGTCCAACAGTGGCAAACTGAATCTTCAGTCTTTGGGGCCAACCTTGCTGCAACATGTTTGTTTCCTACCTAAAAAACAACTGCAGCAGTTATTTTGCCCTAATCCCTTCACAAGATCAGTCACCAAAGAATGCTCTAATTTGTAGCTGGCTCCCAGATTTCCTTTCCATTTCCTATAATTACGAAATTCATTCAGAAAGCCAGAAGGTACAAGGCCTAATGACCCTCATTGCCCCTTATTGGCCTTAACAAATCTGGTTTCACCTTCTAAGTCCACCCTGGATGCTGGATTGCAGCCCATGACTTATCTCTCATCCTTCCGAGTATTGTCTGTCAGACATAAAGACCCTGAAATTAAGTGCTTGGTTACTGCACTTCTAGAGATGGCCAGGGACGCCAGGTTTTCGGAAAATGTAGTTCATATATCCTCAGTTCTTCACAAAAGTCTAGCAATAGAAGAGTGTACCAAAGCAAATGGGCTATTGCAAAAGGTTCAGATCTCTTCTGTGCACCCCTTCCCTCTATTTTAGAATTAATTTCTGAATTATTCCAAAGAGGTTTGAGCTTCTCAATAGTAAAAGTCCAACTTGCAGCCATTTCCAGTTTTCATACAGGCCATAACGAGACTTCCATAGCTTTGTTAAAGGTATCTAAAGTCTTTCTTAAAGGAACATATTTTTTTCTACCCCAGTATGAGAACCTGTCTTTCGATGGAATATCACATCTTTAAAGCTATTACACAACCCCCTTTTGAACCAGCAACTTCTGTGGGTTTAAAGTTCTTGACATGGAAATTATCTTTTTGGTAGCAGTTTCTTATAAGGGAATTTCATAACTACAGGCTCTTTCATGTAAAGAACCATATCTGTTTTTTCATAAAGATAGGTCTTTCTGAAACCAAATCCTCCTTCTTTCCTTCCTTCCTAAAGTGGCATCTGAATCCATCAAAAATCAATCCATTAATTTACCTGCCTGCTTTCCAAAATTTCCAACAAAGGAGAGTAAGCATTACACTTGGGCAGCTTAGATTTTACTTGCATAGAACTAAAGACTTCAGAAAATCAGATCAGTTACTCATTGCCTTATCTGAATCAAAACTGAGATAGGGTATATCAAAAGTCGCACACTCAAGATGGCTATCAAGTTGTATTTCATTTGTTTAAGACATGTTGGGTCTGCGCCTTTCTAAGAAACCGACAGTTCATTTGACAAGGACAGTGTCAACCTCTACAGTTTTTCAATGTCATTTTCCTGTTGAGATTTGTGCTGCTGCTGCTTGGTCTATAGTGAATACCTTTGTGTCTCATTCAAAAATGGGTGTACAGTCCAGAGGTTATTCCTCCTTTAGCTCTGCTGTTCTCAGAAACATCCTTCTTTCATGCCACCCAGGAAATTATGTGGCTAAGGTTTCTGCCCCACTTGTTGAATCCGATGAAAGTGGACAATATCGGATC